>NC_086446.1:612270260-612396533 GCF_028390025.1 Pseudophryne corroboree
ACCAGCACATTCATTTTGGCCTAATTTTTTATTTTTATTACTAGTTACAGAAACAGTAAGCAACCTGTGAAATAATTTCAGAAAGTAATGTAACAAGCATCAGCAGCTTAGCCGGAGGATGGGGCACTGCCGCCAGACCTCACCGCAGCGTCCACCCGGCTCCAGCAAGTGGGACCTCTCTTGCTGGAGCCGAGAGGACGCTGCCGTGAGGTCTGTCGGCAGTGCCCCATCCTCCGGCTAAGCTGCTGTAGCTGCTGCTCACTCCCATCTCCCCACTGCTCACTCCCACAGCACCCTCATCTCAATCTGACTTTTTTTAAAGTCAGATTGAGATGGTCGGAAACAGGGCCAAAACCTGTTGGATTTGGCCCCGTTTCCGACAGAAGCTCGCGGATCGGCACAGCAGCTATTTCACCGATCCCTGTGCTTTCCGACAAGTCGAATTCCCTGACTTGTCGGATAAAAAATCCAGAGACTGAATCGGTCGGAACCCCTTCCGATAGGTGAAAAAGTTGAAAACTGCCGTCTTTTCGACAAGACGGCAGTTTCAACACCAATTGAATATACCCCTATGGGTGAGTACTGGCATTTTTTTCATAGAAATGAACGCACCGACTGTCGTCGGAAAGTATCTCAGGCTCTGCATATAGGCAGAAATATGTTACTTTTCAGTGCATTTTTTTCAAGAAATTATTTATTGAAACACCATAAGAAAATCAAATTTCACAATGTTCATCTTTATTTTCAATTCAAAAGCCATTTCAGAATTATAGGTTCTACACATTAGGCGATTTCACTGAACGATATGAACTCTTTCATATCATTCAGTGTGTGGGCACCAACGATGAACGATGCGTGACCCCGCGCTCGTTCATCGTTGGTGCCAGGTCGCTTATACATGCAGGCCAATATGGACAATCTCCTCCATATTAGCATGCACTGCTATGGAGCCGGGTGACGGGGGAGTGAAGAAACTTCACTGCCGCCGCCGGTTCGCCGTTGTCCGTATCCGCTGTCGGGCACCTCGGCGGCATATAGCCTAATGTGTAGGGCCCTTAAGTGTTACACATAGGCTGGTATACAGTTAGCTGTGGTAATTTATCGCAGCTAGTGAACTCGACTAGGGCTATCCAGTTAGCCCCGATATGCAGCTCTATCAGGGATTATGGTTCATAAACATACTCTGTGATATGCAGCCATTGGAGCCGCGATAACACATGGGATCGGGAATTTATTCCGGATCCCATGTGTTTTCCCACAATTGCGGGTCTTTTTTTGGCAGATAAAATGGCCTATAGTAAGACTGTGAATTTTTAAATATTGGTCACAGATAATGATCACAAGTATTAGTCACAAACGGCACATTATCAGATGAAGATACAATTTCTCTTGCATGTAGAAAAACACTGACAGCAGCCATAGGTTGACAAAGACCATTCAGCCTTTGAAAGGACTATGATTACCCTCCAGTCATCACTACCATTGACAATGAGATGAGAGTGAGGTGGTGGAACCAGGAAGCCAGCAATGGAACCAAAAAAGGGAATTGTAAAAGTAAAACAAGCATCAAAACAGACTGTATCACCCGATATCTCACAAATACTGTAACACTGAGTATGCTTCGTAGACTCATAGGGGCTGATTCAATTGTGGCGTGCACCACCTGCTGTCCGTCTGAAGAAATGGGCTCTATCAGTGCTATTCAGTTGTAGCTCTGATCAGACGCGCCGTCGCAGTCACATCCAAGCATTTTAGATGGGATTAGCGTGGCTAAACCGGAAGCTGACAGGCTCCTTAACCAGTAATGGGTGTCTGATTAGAGCAACAACTGAATAGCCCTATAGACACCCATTGCTAAAGATGCCTAGCAAGAGGCGCAGAAAACAAATTAATCTGCCCCATAGATTCTTATGCTAGAAATCAGGAGTCAAGGATGTAATATAACTCTCCCAGGTTTAAAAAACGTAGAAACACGTGCTTCATTCTCCAGCATGGCTTCAATACAACCTATGTTAAATACATGAAAAAGCTTGTTGTGAAATAACTGCAGCGTGGGGGGTGTTGCATCGGATGTGGTATGGCTGACCGGCGGTCAGGAGACCGTTGGGCAGCATACCGACGCCGGGATCCCAGCGGGGAGGGGGGAGTGCAGCAAGGCCCTTGTGGGCTCGGTGGCGACCGGGTTCTATTCCCACTCTATGGGTGTCGTGGACACCCACGAGTGGAAATAGTCCCCGTTGGTCGGCATGCCGACCGTCGGTGAGGGGTCGGAATGTTGGTGGAGGTCATGTGACCATCGGTCTTCCGACCGCCAGTCACATGAGTGCCACCCATTGCATCAATCCATGTCTGTAATATAGCCTTATGGGCCACAGTACTTGATTAACAGAAGCCTCTTGCAACCTTTCTACACATGCTGACCTTGCAACAGGCTTCCAAATATCGCCCAAACATCAGTGAGTGGTACAAAATTCACTAAGTGTTTTAGGGTGTATTTCCCAACCCGCAACCAGAATACCCGAATGAGAGGGCAATTCCAAAAATAATGATACAGGTCTGCCACAAGGGATTGACAGCAAGGACAAGAGGCCGAAGAGCACATTCCTGCCATAAACTGGCGATGAGGGGAAAATATACATTATGGAAAATGATCAAGAAATTGAATCGCAGGAACCAATTTCCTGGAAAGTTGGAGTTTTTAGCAAAGCCTCATGTATTAAAGACAGAATGGTCTGTACCGACCTACTCACACCCGGGCAGACCTCCTCATGGTTCTTCTGCTTACTTAAAAAGGAATAGTGCTGTCAAAGTCGAAAAATATTGCAGTACATACATTACGTACAAACTACACACAGATGGCCTCCGTGCGCGTACTTGCTCTGCCGTACGTGCGCATATTCGCAATTTGCGTATGGTCGCTCCCGCGGACCTGCGTATTAGCGCGTGGTATGAGTATTTACGGTAGAGTTTGTGTACGCATGGAAAAGCCATCAAAACACATTACATATTTAATCCAAATAGTGCACAATGTACACATAGTCTCCCTGCACCACATCAGAAAGTAACAGCAGTTAAAATGGTTTAAAAACAAAGGGATTCACCTTTACAGGATAGGAGGGGACAGAACAAGGTTATAAGGTGGTGTTTGGTATCCAGCTGAAGGGTATTTTAAGAGTAACATTCCGGTGTTGGTTTGAGAAAGATCGCATGTTCCTGCGGATAGTTATGTGCAGGAGCAGAATATAGATATAAACTGTATTTACTGTACATTATGTATGCAGCGGGAATCCAGAGGAGACCACCCACAAGAGCAGTTGGAATAGACATCGCCTACCTATTCAAACCGACCTATGACCTCTCCTGTACTGTAAATGACCATCCCTGTGTCCAATGGACAAAGAGATTACAGTATCCATTGTGTTATGTTTTGGATGAATTGTATAAAGAGAGCCTGCAGCAGGCCTGGTCAGACACAAGACTCACAAAGTTATCTATTAGATGACCGAGGACCGGACCGGGTAGCGCGGCGAATCCAATCACGTATGTACCATTGAATGTAGCCATTATTCTGTTGTATTGTATTGTTTATATTGTAACCCCCTTTCAGCAATAATATGCTGTGGTGTCGGAACCCAGTGGTTTAACTACAGACTGGTGTTGTGTCTTTCTGTCCCTGCTAAGGTTTAAAGTGTAATAGCATCGCACTGCATTGCTGCATAAGGTTTAAAGTGTATTCATTGGGTGTGTATGCGCTGTGTGTACTTTGTACCGTCAGAGCGGCGTTTGTACGCAAAGTCCGTACACGGTATGGGACTCTGTACGCTAACAGCGTAAAAGGTGCGTAGAGTGTGTATTAAGTTTAGCGGCCGCAGCGGCTCCATGGTAAAGTGTATTTCAAGTGTGTATAAGGTATAGCTTTTCATTCCTGTATATGAATCAGCATTCTCAATTGGGGGCTCCGTCCGGTTTTCCACATACTCACAGCCTAACAGGTCACAGCAGACTTAATCTATCAGCAAAAGGGTGGACAGAAAGTATCCTACGTATCCTTTTCCTGGTCGATGGATACACTGAAAACCCTACTTATTTGCTGATTAGATGGCATCTGCTCTGTATGGTTTGTAGAGATGCTGGTAGAACCCGTAAAATAAACAGAAAAAAAGCTATTTAAAAATCTGTGAAAATTTTTTTGGGCGCCAAAAGCGTACACAGCACCCATACTCTTTGTATACCCTCACATTGTTGCCATAACATTCAGATTGCTAGATTCATTTAGATCTGTGTGAAACCATTCATTTAGATCTGTGTGAAACCGGAGATATTTGTTGCTATATAGTTAGAACTAAAATAAATATTTAAGGAAGTAAGCGTAAAGCACAAACACAGTCTGGCCTAGTTGTAAAGGTTTATACAGAAAGAAACTGTGCTGTGTTTAATGGGCAATAGTAGTTTTATTACTCACATTTATAGAATTGTATGATTTGTGCTATTGCGAACGTACGGTTTTGTACACGTGTCTCGGACAAAGTACGGAACTGCACACGCGGCGTAAGAGACATGCACGGTCGCGTGTTTACGCAGATTGCGTAAGAGTACAGGCGCTAAGTACAAATTACACAATAGTCCGTTTAGTTTAAAGGTGGGACAGTAGCCACGCTACAATAGCACAAAACTACCCGTTTTCTAAAAAATTTAGTATAAAAACAAAATTTTGTATAAATAATTTTTATTTAAATTGCCTCTTGGGGTAAAGCTGCCAACCTGAATGAATCCAAATTTTCTGTACAGAAAAACAAAGTATATTTGAGTGAGCGAATGTAAGAGTGAACGTATTGAACTCCGGAAGTCGGGTCCCGTGGTACATCAAGTAAGAGGAGGCTTGGTGGCGTGAAGTGGCTGACTCACGTTAATATAGATTGAAATACGCAAATCGTGAGGTGATTTGCAAAGGAGCTTGATAGTGCATAAGTCTTGCGAAGTATTGAAGTAAAAAGGTTTTTTTTGTATTACACTCCGGGCTGAGGGTCGCAGTTTGTACATCGACCCGTGGCTGTACGGCAGATAGGTAACAAGTACCTATACGCTGTGCGATTGGACCGCGCATTTGTGGGTGCAATATATATAGCGCAACTGGATACCCCTTTACGAGCTTTTGCGTAAAAACACGGTACCATTAGCGCTGTATAGAGCATACGCAAGTGTGATTTGTGTATAAGGTTATAGGGAGTTTTCGCTGGTCTCTCTCAGGAAAATCTCCAGCGGTGTATATTTACTGGAATAGGTAAGTCACTCCTAAACACTTCCAGTAAATAGAAACCAGATAGGGCCCTAGGTTGGGTACATTGCCTTCGCTATCGACAGTGTATGGTAGTACTGGCCAACGTGGGCGTGAGCGAGTGAAAGCGCTAGGTGTCTTAATCCGTTTATCTGCGGTGTGCATTGGGGATTGCGTTTATTGGCAAAAATTCCGCAATGGGATCCATTTGCACAAGCAGTGGGCGTTCAGTAGCCAGGGTTCAGGCTGAAGAAGTGGGACCGAAAAGGTCAGATTTGCGACCGAGAGGGTCAGCAAGGTTTATTATGTGTGAAAAGTATGGTTCACACACGGAGGCTTTTTGCAATGAATGGGTATGTATGACTAACAAGCAGCTTTGAACCAGAGGTATTACAGAACTTAAGGATAAGGATATGTCTGATAAAATCCAAGAAACAAAGGATCAGGCATACAGATTGTTTAAATTTATGGCAACAGGAGGGGGTATGCAAAGGGAATTAGCTCGCGCAGCAGGTTCCAAACCTAGCGGGAAAACAATGGCGACCGCACCACCACCACCATATATTGTGGGGAGAAAGTGGCTACAGACAATGGTACATTGGTACAGGATAGGAGAGTAATTGATAAATGTACTAATGCTAACCCTTGCCAGTTGTATCCCATTTTAAGTTTTCCCCAGGACTGCGAGCAGGAAGATGAGCCCAGCACGATATCGGCACTCTCTCTAGCAGCCACCATACAGGACACTCAGGTGGGCACGGCCCAACCAACAAGAGCAGTAGTCAGGCCCCCTAGCGGAGGGATAAGTGAGGTCGTGTCCACAGGTAAGTACGGTACCGTACATTATGCAGAAACAATAGCACCTCACATTGTAGAATCAAACCAGAATGATGTAATTGAATTAAATCCTGTCAGGGTGATTGCAGTCCCCAATGGGAAGACTGACGCTCAGGGAGTCATTCCCATCAGGAACATTGCCATGCATTGTCCTTGGTCCCGGGCAGAGTTAAGGTCAATTATGTCAGAATTTCCCGATCCCAGAAAAGATCTAGTCGCATGCCAGAGGTTCATTAAAGAGTTAGGTAATGCCAACGAACCCACGAACAAAGATTGGCGAATAGTGCTACGGGTATGTTTACCCTCAAATATTGACCCCGCAAAATTCATAACCGATTGTAAGTTAGACGCAGAAGTACCTCTCACTGATGAATACAATCAGGAGAATGTACAGCAAATCAATCTGCAATTAGGAGTATATTTCCCTACTGTTGTCAAATGGAATGAAATCTTTTCCATGAGACAAAAGGAAGGTGAAACGGCATCCGAATATTTCCATTGAGCACTGCAGGAAATGTCTAGATACACTGGGATCGAGGACATAAAAGATAATATGCATCACAGGGAGGTAGCTGTTACTGTATTAATGGACGGGTTAAAGGAGGCATTAAGAACAAGGGTACAGACCTCTCTACCAAACTGGAGAGGTATTTCGGTGGCTGCATTGAAAGAGTCCGCTGTCGAGCATGATAGGAACATCATTAAGCACAGGGAGTTACAGGGGGAAAGGCTGATGACAGTAAGTATAGACGCACTTACAAAAAAGCCATATCAGCCGAAACCCCAGAACCCTGATGGTAAGTCACGTGTAGTAACATGCTATACTTGTCACAAGGTAGGACATTTTGCAAGGGACTGTAGGAATAAAGGTACACATAATGTATACCGACCCCCTAGACCAGGATATGAACCACACTACAATGCACATAATTGGGATCAGGGACCACCTAGGAGAAATTATGAGCCACATACAGGGGAAACAAGGAGGTACCCACCAAGGAGAAACTGGCAGGCCTCCGAAAATTCTCATCTACCCTCCTCACATATTGTAGCTGCCAATGCGCTGCGGGAGGGTCTCACCACACAATAGGGGTTGGGCCACACCTGTAGTCTGCAGCCAGTGAAGTTGATTGCTAGCCTTGGTAGTGAACCTGAGGTCACGGGTGATGTAGCTGGTGTACCATTACCTTTTCTTGTAGATACAGGGGCGGCCAGGTCAGTGTTAAATTCGACAGTAGGCATAAAAACCACGGGTAAAACATTTTCGGCAATGGGAGTAACAGGAACTATGCAACAATACACTTTGAGTAGACCTGCAGAGATTACGATAGGGCCCTTGCAAACCAAACATTTTTTCCTGTTGGCTGCATCGGCTCCGACTAATCTACTCGGGAGAGATTTATTGTGTAAAATGCGGTGTGTCATTTACTGTACTCCTGAGGGTGTCTTCTTGGATATACCTGGGGACCACGCTCAAGAAGTACAAGATATATTAGACACCCCTCAAAGGCTAATGTCGCATTCTACTGTTATAGACAAGTGTCCATCAAAGGTAGAGGAAATGATCTCACAAATACCGGGTTCCCTTTGGACCAAAGATGGACAAGACACTGGATTGATGGCGAATGTAGCTCCAGTAGTAGTACAAGTAAAAGATGGTAGAATAGCTCCAAAAATCCCTCAGTATCCTCTGAAGCCAGAGGTAGAATTAGGAGTGTTCCCCGTCATAGAGCGGTTTCTACAACATGGCATCCTAGTCAGGACGTCCAGCACTGCCAATAGTCCCATCTTCCCTGTGAAAAAGAGTGGGGGGAGGGGTTACAGGCTAGTGCAGGATCTAAGGGGGATAAACAAGATAGTTGAGAGCCAATTCCCCGTAGTGCCCAATCCAGCTGTCATCCTCATGCAAATTCCCTCTACTGCAAAATTCTTCACTGTCATCGACCTCTGTTCTGCCTTCTTTTCTGTCCCTCTGCACCCTGACAGCCAATATCTTTTTGCTTTTACATACAGGGGAGTACAGTACACCTGGACTCGTCTCCCCCAAGGTTTCATTGACAGCCTGAGTATTTTCTCCCAGGCCTTGCATGACTGTTTACAATCCTTTCAACCTGAGAGTGGATCAGTGCTAATACAGTATGTCGATGACTTATTGTTGTGTTCTGACTCACTCGAATCGTCCTTGAAAGACACGAAACAGCTTCTGTTTCATCTTTACCAAATGGGACACAAGGTTTCAAAGGATAAGTTGCAGTTGTGCTAGACCAGGGTAAAATATTTGGGACATTGCTTGACTCAAGGACTTAGACACCTCACCGCTGATAGAATACAGGCAATTCGCGACATGACTCTGCCACAAACGCAGCAACAGATCCGCACTTTCCTTGGAATGTGTGGGTACAGTCGAAACTGGATTCCAGGGTTCTCTATACTGGCTTTACCTTTGCAAGAAATGGTCTCTTCGAACAAACCAGAACGGGTCTCGCACACAGATGAGTCCGAACTGGCATTTGAGAGACTCAAACAGTGCCTATCACAGGCACCTGCATTAGGTATGCCAGATAATGAGAAGCCCTTTGAATTATACGGTACAGAAAGTGCAGGGTGCGCGGCAGGAGTTTTAACCCAGAGACATGGTGATGCCAGCAGGCCGGTAGCTTACTACAGTGCACAGTTGGACACCGTAGCGCGGTCTCTCCCCACATGCTTGCGAAGTGTTGCAGCGATAGCTTTGCTAGTAAGTAAAAGCGAGGACGTAGTGTTAGGACACAACCTGACCACCCATACACCTCATGCAGTATCAGCCTTACTGAACTCCGCCCAAACCAGACATGTCTCATCTGCTCGGTTTACAAAGTGGGAATTATCACTGATGGCCCCTGTAAACATCACCATTAAGAGATGCAGCTCACTAAATCCTGCAACTTACTTGCCAAGTGTGCCTGGACAGGCACAAGGGTGGAGGATGAGAATGATGGTGAAGGAGGATTTAGTGCAGACACTGATAAGCATGATTGTATGAAATACCTGAATCAGACTTTCACTGCGAGGCCTGACATCAGTGACAACCCACTGGAAGGAGTAGACTTTACCTTCTACACCAGTGATTTTCAACCTTTTTTAACTCGCGGCACACCGAACAATATTTTAAAATTGCCAAGGCGCACCATTCGTTCCCCACAGAAAAAAAACAAAAAACACACATTGGCCCTCATAGTAAAATAAAAAAAAAATCCACACATACATTGGCCTACACAGGAAAAACAATCACATTGCTCCCCACATAAATCCTTATGCTTCCCACATGAATTATTCACATTGTTCCTTCCATAAATCCATAAATCCTTATTCTCCCCACATTAATTCTATTGTTCCCACAGGAGAACTAAAATAAGAAATATTAGCCCCTACCGATCAGCTGTACTCCTCCCTGTCCCTCAGTGGCGGGGGTTATTCATAGTGGAGTGCTGCGAATACCGAGAAGCGGGTGGTCGGGCAGATGTGGAAGTGGGTGGGCAAGGAAAGCTGTGTATGCAGGCAGGAACTGGAAGATGTGTATGCAGGCGGGTGAGCTGGCTCGGTGGTGAGACCTATGACATCACACCGCCGCGTCTTCAAGGCATACGTCACGGCCGGAGCACGACTGAACCTCTAAGAAGATCCCGGTCCAACAGTTCACTCTGAAGGTGCAGGAAGCTGCTCTGGCTCCGCGGCACACCTTGCAACTGGTCGCGGCACACTAGTGTGCCACGGCACACTGGTTGAAAAAGCCTGTTCTACACTGACGGTAGTTGCCACAGACAGACGGACTCAGGATACCTGTGTACTGGATATGCAGTTGTAGACGACAGAGGTATCATAGAAGCTGAACCCCTGGGCCCACCACACTCAGCACAAGTTGCTGAGTTGGTCGCCCTAACCAGAGCGTGTGAATTGGCCAAGGGTAAGTCAGCTAATATATACACAGATTCTAGGTATGCCTTTGGAGTGGTGCATGATTTCGAGGCCCTATGGCGCCTCCGAAATTTCATGACAGCAGCTGGCACACCTGTAGCGCATGCGTTCCACATAAAAAGGCTTCTAACAGCGATACAGGAACCAGACAGAGTGGCTGTTATCAAGTGCAAAGCACATACTTACAACCAAGACCCAATTTCACTTGGTAACAGCCGGGCAGACGAAGCTGCTAAATCAGCAGCCAGCACCCCCATACAAACGAACATCACATCACTGATGACATTCAACACGATCAACACACAAAAATTAATTGAAATGCAAAATTTGTGTTCTCCACAGGAAAGGGCGGTCTGGAGGTCAAAGGGGTATGGCCAGGAGTCCTCAGGACTCTGGACAGGGTAAGCCAGTGGCCCCCAGAGCATATCTTCCAAGCTTAGCTGAGGCGGCACACGGTCTGACTCATCTGGGTAAAGAGGGTATGTGTAAGCTGGTGATAGCCTACTGGTGTGCGCCAGGATTCTCTTCTCATGCAGGTAAGAGAGCAATGACATGTTTTACTTGCTTGAGGAAGAATATTGGAAAGTCAATACCAACAGAGCCATCCCATATCCCATTCGACAGACGGACCTTTTCAAGTAATACAAATCGATTTCATACAGTTACCACCCTGTAGGAATTTAAAATGTGTTAGTTTGTATTGATGTATTTTCCAACTGGGTAGAAGTGTTCCCTGCTGCCACTAATACTGCTACGTTCACTGCAAACAAAATTGTGCAGGAATTTGTGTGTAGATATGGTATCCCTAGAATAATTGAAAGTGATAGGGGTACCCATTTTACAGTTGAAGTCTTTCAGGTCATGTGCAAACTGATGGGAATTAATAGCAAACTGCATACTCCGTACCGTCCACAGGCGAGTGCAAAGGTGGAGAGAGTGAATAGCACTATTAAGAACAAGCTGAGCAAATTAATCACTGAAACTGGATTGTCGTGGCCAGAAGCTTTGCCACTAGTATTGTACAGCATCAGAACCACTCCCAGGTCTCCCCTTAACCTATCACCCTTTGAAATTCTTTTTGGTCGACATCCTCATGTAATGATAGACCCCCAGGATGATTTGAAATGCAATAATGAAGTGACTGTGAAATATTTGGTTGGGATGAGCCAGCAGATGAGAAATCAACAAAGACATTTAAAGCTGGTAATTCCTGACCTACCGAACAGTAATTGTCATGACATTGAACCTGGGGATTATGTGATGATTCGAAATTTCTTACGCTCAGGTTGCCTCATAGATAGGTGGGAAGGACCATGTCAAGTCTTGTTAACCAGCACAACAGCATTGAAGGTCGCCGAAAGAGAGACTTGGATCCACTCGTCCCACTGCAAGAAGGTCGCTGACCCGGAGAGAACTCGTGACAAAGAGCAGAGTGTAGAGAATCTCGTATCACTGGAGTGTCTGTTCCGGGAAAGTTGAGAGGCAGGACTGTTGAAAGGCATCTGAGCACAGAGAGTAACAAGAGCTAGAACGGTTGTCGTACCACTTTCTTTTTTCACCTCCCCCTGCATTTTTCCTTTCTTTTCTCCTTCTTATTTTCCTCCTTTCCCCTAACGAAATGGATCGATCACAAGAGACTGCGTTTCGGGTTCTGTTAGTAATTCTGGTTTTGATAAGGACAGTATGTTTTGGTGAGGGTCCCAGAGAGGTCGAGCAGGGATCTGGAATGGGTTCTGATGGAAAGTATGAATTTGTAGGATCTCCGGATCAGCGCATCACTTTAGTAAAGGCTGGCATCAGTAAGCGCTGTGGTAGTCAGGGAGCTCGGAGGCACTTTGAGGGGTTATTGTCTGATGAATATTGTATTTGTAGGAATTGTGAGAATATAGTTGAGGATGGGTGCATCCAGAGATGTCAGTCCAACCTTAATATCGACATGGACCGTCATCCGTTGAGTGATTACTACTCACTAGTGGGTAAGGTCTTAAACCAGACAGAATGCTGGGTGTGCTCACAGGTACCTCAAGGTCAGAGCAAGTCAGGATTAGAACCGTACCCTTTAGCAATAGATGAGTTACTCGAATTATGGGGTGGGAGACCGGTGGACAAGAAATTCAATATTTCTAGGCCCCCTAGTTTGAAGCTCCACCAGTATCATGTAGACAGGTCCTTATTGTGTTTTAATATTTCCAATTACCGAAAACCGGGAAATTGGGAAGTGACGTGGAATAACCAGACAATGACCTTTTCATACAGAGCTGATAGGATACCCATAGACTCTGAACTTGTACGCCAAATAGCCAACCGTGGGAGGTATTTTCGGTATAGGTATGCTCGTGGAAGCAAGACCATGTGGGTTGGAAAAGTATCGCCAGGGTATTGTGCTCATATCATCCAGCCCGATACTTGTACTGAGCAGATGGGAGAACTAGGGATTGGTTTCTTCACTTGGAAAGTTTGTAATATGGTGATGTTATATTTTGTCCCCTATGTTCTCCCAGATGATGCCTATTTCATATGTGGGAGGAAGGCGTACAAGTGGCTTGCCCCGAGCTCAGAGGGATTGTGTTATATTGGGAGAGTACTGCCAGAGGTCATGACCATAACCCATGATAAGATGAAAGATGTTCACCACAGTGCTCAGGCTCCTTATACTCATACTCACTATGAACACATCATCAAGAGACACCTCATAGATGGGACAGAGCATTTGATCCACGAATCCACCGGGATTCAATTCCTTCTTGCATTAGACATCACCCGTACTGTAGAGGAATTATAAATTATAGGTATATCCATGCGCTAGCGAACTTGATAGATAATATCACTGAGATGTATGACGACACTTTCAGGTATACGGGAAGGGAGTTACAAGCTTACAAGCAGGAACTGATTCAGCACAGGATGGTCCTTAATTATATCACAGCCGTGACAGGTGGGTACTGTGTTACTCTGGAAACTCAATATGGTGTGAAGTGCTGTACGTATATTACAAACAGTACTGACGACGACCCCACGGAGATCATCGATCAAAAGATGGACGATATCTTGCAGTTGAAGTGGGAGTTCAGGAGGAAGCACAACCTTACCTTAGCGACTGTGAGTAATGAACTGACCAGCTGGGTCTCATGGTTGAACCCACGAAAATGGTTCTCAGGTTTAGGAGAATGGGCTCAAAATGTTATTATGAGTGTAGGGAAGCTTCTCCTTTGTATCCTGGGAGTCGTCATAATTATTGGTTCGATATTTAGGTGTGTTCGAATTCTGACGCGGCGCAAGCACGGCACAAAGTTGATGAGTCTAAGGAGCGAGGGCGCTGTTATAGCAGCAGATTTAATTTATGACCCATCCATAGAGACAGTGTTATGATAAGGATTGCAAATTAATTTCATTGCCTGTTTCTTTCACCCGTTTTTCTTTTGTTTCCCCCTCTGCCCAGATACATCCATCCGGAAAAGACATCAGCCCTACCCAAAATGTTTATGTGTATGTATTTTAGATATGTGTCTTATCTTCATCTCTGCAACCTCCAGTTAACAGCACACATAGTCGACAGGTGATATCCACATATACTAGCACTCACATATGTTTCCCCCTCCATGTATCATCAATTAAATGTGCACCCCATTTGTTTTAACAAGAAGCCGAAAAAGAGCTTGGTAGTATTTGTTGGCCCATTTACAGACCCTTAATACGGGATGAGAAGGATTTAATGTATACTTCGCAATACCTCGAAGCTTATTTAGAACATATACGGCACGATGATACATGCCCCTCAGACATGGATTCATACATACATGCTTTCTACTATCCCACTAGGTCATACATTTCCCACCTACAACTCTCCCCCGACCATCCAAAACTTCTGTAGATATTGTATAGATATTTTTTCTGTTTAGTGATTAGATAGTGGCAGTTATTGGTGACTGCCAAAGGGTGGACTGTCAAAGTCGAAAAATATTGCAGTACATACATTACGTACAAACTACACACAGATGGCCTCCGTGCACGTACTTGCTCTGCCGTACGTGCGCATATTCGCAATTTGCGTATGGTCGCTCCCGCGGACCTGCGTATTAGCGCATGGTATGAGTATTTATGGTACAGTTTGTGAATGCATGGAAAAGCCATCAAAACACATTACATATTTAATCCAAATAGTGCACAATGTACACATAGTCTCCCTGCACCACATCAGAAAGTAACAGCAGTTTAAATGGTTTCAGAACAAAGGGATTCACCTTTACAGGATAGGAGGGGACAGAACAAGGTTATAAGGTGGTGTTTGGTATCCAGCTGAAGGGTAACATTCCGGTTTGGTTTGAGAAAGATCGCATGTTCCTGCGGATAGTTATGTGCAGGAGCAGAATATAGATATAAACTGTATTTACTGTACATTATGTATGCGGCGGGAATCCAGAGGAGGCCACCCACAAGAGCAGTTGGAATAGACATCGCCTACCTATTCAAACCGACCTATGACCTCTCCTGTACTGTAAATGACCATCCCTGTGTCCAATGGACAAAGAGATTACAGTATCCATTGTGTTATGTTTTGGATGAATTGTATAAAGAGAGCCTGCAGCAGGCCTGGTCAGACACGAGAGTCACAAAGTTATCTATTAGATGACCGAGGACCGGACCGGGTAGCGCGGCGAATCCAATCACGTATGTACCATTGAATGTAGCCATTCTGTTGTATTGTATTGTTTATATTGTAACCCCCTTTCAGCAATAATACGCTGTGGTGTCGGAACCCAGTGGTTTAACTACAGACTGGTGTCGTGTCTTTCTTTCCCTGCTAAGGTTTAAAGTGTAATAGCATCGCACTGCATTGCTGCATAAGGTTTAAAGTGTATTCATTGGGTGTGTACGCGCTGTGTGTACGTTGTACCGTCAGCGCGGCGTTTGTATGCAAAGTCCGTACACGGTATGGGACTTTGTACGATAACAGCGTAAAAGGTGCGTAGAGTGTGTATTAAGTTTAGCGGCCGCAGCGGCTCCATGGTAAAGTGTATTTCAAGTGTGTATAAGGTATAGCTTTTCATTCCTGTATATAAATCAGCATTCTCAGTGCATAGAAAGCTCCCGTCTAGTAGCCCGCTCAGAAAGAAGCATGCTGTTCAAAACTGGTGCATTTTTTTTTAAGAGTAATATAGAGCATTAACGGCACTGGATGGACAAATGGTGGCAGTACATGCTGAACGGCAATGTCCTTTACAAGCTTCTGATTGCTAACTAGCTTGTCTTAAGTGCCGTCCGCCTGCGAGAGTGACTGCTAGTTGTATGAAAGATGGGGTGTCTGCACCAGTAATGTCAGTAACACACACAGTGTATGGATGACCATAAGGGCCATGCTGTGGGTGAAGGGACATTGTAATTGTTTGATTGTCTAAGTATTTGAAATTCTGCACACATAAACCTATACACAGTAAGTACCTTGTTTCTGTAACACCATGACACCAACAAATGAAGCCTCTTTATATGAAGCCTGTTACATTCCTTATTCTAAATGCATGTTTTTTTTCCCCTAGAAATATAAAGAGTTTGTCTGATATACATATTGTGCAGGTGTCCTGTGGTCATCATCATTCACTAGCACTCTCTAAAGGTAATGAGTTAAACAGAATTTTTCTTCCGTCCCACTTTTTTGTGGTGTGTTTTAGAAATTTATTTCAGTTGCTTATTCCTGTTTTATAATACAGAAAGTGACATCTACGTCTGGGGAGATAACCGATATGGCCAACTTGGATTGGGATATGAATTGAAGAAAGAGGCAGCACCCAAACACCTTAAGTCGTTATCGGGGATCCCCTTTTACCAGATTGCTGCTGGGGGAGCTCACAGTTTTGCATTAACACTTTCAGGAGCCATTTTTGGTTGGGGAAGGAACAAATTTGGTCAGCTTGGTCTTAATGATGAAAATGGTAAATAATAAAAAATAATTTAATTTTGTCTTTTTGTTCTGCACAGTAAAAATTGTTAATAATGAACTTTATTGGCCAGCAATGATCTGCTGATTGTGTGAGAAGGTTCCACACTTTCTGACTTGTTCATAGTCAGCAGGGTTGGCCCAAACCATTATGTCAGGTACGCAGCTAAGTAGACACCACAGTGAGGATGACGCTGCTGTAGAGATGGGTCACGGCACTAGACTGAGGAGCAGCAGTGTCAGGGGTAAGGATTTGTCGCCAGGTTGTGAGGTGCAGCTCACAGACTATCAATGGAGAGACCGCACTGCCGCTCCTGATTGGCTGCTGGTCCACTGGCTGTGATTGGCTCTCAGCCGACACCACATTCAAAATGCTGCCACTGTCTCTCCAATGGCTGCTGGCTGCCGGTCCGCTAGTTGGATTAACGGAGGTAATTGAGCCCAGAAGATCCATTACTTCTAGCGGTCGTGTCAGACCCCCAGCTTACTGCAGTTATCCTTGTGTGGAGAACCCAGAAGACTTGGGAAGCACGACAGGTACAGCACACGCATGATCATCAGTGAAGACATCATACAAGATATCCCAGTGAGACAAATTCTATGGCAGTCTCCTAACCTGCCCCTGTAGAGGGATATACACTTACTGCAGTAAATAGAACACAGATACTGTGAGTATTAGAAGTTTAGACCACCAACAGGTCTCACACCAGTGTGCCCATTTACACCAGCCACACACTGGGGATAATAAGGGTGAGTAAAACTGTCCTTGCATGTCATTCTTTTTTTAGAATTGGCGCCATACTCCAAGGGTCAGTGTTGGGCAATTTATTCAGACCGTGGACATTATAACTATCTGAGCCGAATATTACCTCACTAGAGGATACGCCTCTAGTGTCTGATTTTGTATACCGGTATTAGGACTACGCATTGAATGTAAAAAAAGTGTGACCGTTGGTTCCAGAGTTTAGTATATAGGGGTCAGATCGTAGTTCCCACTGACAATAATGAGGACTCTGATCTGCACCGATAGTTAGCTTTTTACAGGAGATTGCACAGAAATCTCCTGCATTAGGCTGTTAGTACATACATAGCGTTAGTACATAAAATGATGCAGAAATTGTTTCTGAATATTTTTCTGAAAAACCACCTTTATATATAGGCCAGATAGTGCTTTAACATTATTTGTGGTTAATATTGTTTATTTCACTGAGGGGCACCAAAATCTATATTCGCTTACCAAAACAGTTAGACTCAGGCCAGCCCTGATAGTCCGTGCCTCCTGAAGCTTCATCTAATGCTGGACTCATGAGTCAGAAAAGACGGGCATCTCAAATCTGGGTTAACACATAATTCTGCTTTATGCAGTAAATGCATTACTCTAATTTCAGGCTGGTTTCCTTAGTTCTACAGTTTGCAGTAATACTGCATAAGGGACGCAGAAATTGACTTATCCAGATTATATTTCATATTTTTATAGCTGGATGTTTTGCAGGTAACTGCCATGGTTTCTCCAACCTGCAGGATCATGGTACCCACATTTACATGATACAATCCCCCTACCATGTGCCATAGATGCCCATGTACTAATATAGCAATTATGGTTTTTCCTTAAGCTAGAAATATTTTGAACCCCCGTGATTTCTCTCTAACCTTGGTCTGTTCTCTGTCAGTTCACCATTTTCTAATATTTACTTTCTTTCCTGCAGACAGATCCGTTCCATGTCTTCTCAAGTCATTACGTTCTCAGAGAATTGTGCATATATGCTGTGGTGAAGATCACACTGCCACACTTACAAAGGTACAGTCTACTACTACTGACATACAGAATACCGAATGTATTTTGGAAGTTTATACTGTACATTCTAGTTTTCTTCTTTCATTTTGTTATGTTTTTCTATTATTCTTTTATTGTTCTGTGTGTATTTCAATAATTTTCTCATTTTGAAGCTCATTCTGTAGAAGCTAAAGCATCTTCTGTTTCTCTTACATACTAGAGGATGCTGGGGTCCACATTAGTACCATGGGCTATAGACGGGTCCACTAGGAGCCACTGGCACTTTAAGAGTTTAATAGTGCGCGCTGGCTCCTCCCTCTATGCCCCTCCTACCAGACTCAGTTTAGAAAATGTGCCCGGAGGAGCCGGTCACAGCTAGGGGAGCTTCATAGGAGTTTTTCTAGTTTTATTATTTTTCTTAGAGTTAGGCACAGGGAGGCTGCTGGCAACAGCCTCCCTGCTTCGTGGGACTTAGGGGGGGAGTAGTGTCCAACCCTGAGAGGTTAATGGCCACTATCTCCGCTGACAGGACACTGAGCTCCTGAGGGTGATGATTGTTAGCCGCCCGAGGCGACCGCTCACTCCCGCAGCATGCCTCCACCCCTTAACAGAGCCAGAAGATTCCGGTGGCGAGTGAGTCACCGGCAACCCGACAATTGCGCTCCAGAGAGCCCAGCGGTACACAGTGCGGCACTATGAGGGGAGCCCTGAGCCAGCGCAGACACCCTACACTGTTCACTCAAGGCTGTCAGGGACCCCGGTAACGCTGCCAGCCATACCTCAGGCCAGTATAAAGAATTGAAAGTGCGGGAAGACGCGCCAATTTCAAGGGGCGGAGCTTCTCAGAGCAGACCCAGCGGCTTCCAGCGCCATTTTCTCCCTACAGATACAGCTACAGAAACGCTGACTGGTAGTGCTGTCCCTCCACACGACTCCAACTATCCTGTGTGGTTCCAGGGGGTTGTAGAAGGGGGGAGGCTGTAAATTACTGTGTAGTCTATTAAGGGTACACAGTCAGCGCCAGGTATTTTGTTTACAACTGCCTAATAAAGCGATGTGTGTGTGCTGGCTCCAAGCTCTGTGTTTCTCTGAAGGTTCTTGAGGGGGAAAACTGTGCCTGACTTTCCCTGTGTGTGTGTGGGTGTATGCTCTCTCACATAGCAATGTCCAGGGACTCTGTGTCTTATGCTGCAGAGGAAGTTTGTAATGTAATGTCTTGTCTCAGGCTTCTATCTCTGAGCCAGAATGGCTGACTTCAATTAAGGGAATGATCTCTCAGATTGCTACTGGGGTGGCTCATACTGAGTCTGAAACTCAGGTTTTAAAGAATTCTACGGCAGTTTGGTCAGGTTCTGTTCCTATTCCGTCTAAAGCCCCTAGCATATTCACAAAGAAACGGCGCTTGCCCAGATTATGCAAGCTGACATGCCTCTGACACGGCATACGTGATGGGGATGTGCTGAGGGGGGCAGCATCCCTTACAAAGGGGGTGCAGTTCATGATTGAGGCCATTAGAGATGTAATAAACATTACTGGCACACCACCTGAGCAGGATGAGGAGGCTTACTTCACAGACAATAAGGATAGGAAAGAGGATTGTATCTGCACACTTATAGGATCTATAGACTGATTGGATTTTATCTTGCATTAGAACCCCAATAAAATTGTTGTAAATCTGCTGATAGATCTAACTGTGTGGGGGTGCAGCCCAGTTGCAACTCTAATTCAAAAGAGAATAAGGGGAGAACCAAAAAGTGGTTGCTTAGTTGGGCGCACAAAATATAATTTGAACCAAATTGACTATATAAAACTTAGCTTTTAATGCTTATACCTTCTAAAACGCCCCATTTATCTGGGGATTACACAGCAAAACAGAGGTTAAAAACTTGAACACATACAGACAGGTGAAACGAATTAGATATAGGTGTGAATAGATTTAAAAAGCGATGCTTCCACTAATAACTCCCACCTCCAACCTCCCTTGGTTTTGTTAGGCTCTTATGTACAAAAAGCCAGTGGAATCAGTTCAAATGTTATGCCTGCATTATATTTGGAAATCGTTTCAAGATTGAGATATATATGGCAACCCGATGTTATAAAGATATAATATGAGAGATCATTTATCACAATAAATTGCTCCTGTAAATACAGTGTGTGTTTTTATTCATACATAATACAAGCTTTTATTCTTTTATTGAATTCTACACATTCACCTCACATTATATGTCATTGATTTTAGTTGGAAAAACCATGAGTTAATACCCACTCAATAAGGATAAATAGTAATGGAGGGATATATCACATGGTTATCTTGCAGCCTTTGTATTGCATGTATGATAAATCAATAATTCATGTGAGGTTGCCAATATTTAATTTACAGTAGTACTATACTGCTGACTTTTCATACAGGACTGCTTAAAAATTGTGGCAGCCTGTTCTTGCAGTAGTAAGTTATGGAGATAATGTTGCTACATTAATATTCTCCTTCTAGCTACACCTGTGCTTGTATTCATACAATGTATCAATATTCTATTGCACAGTTCACCTCACTTATGTATCACTGGCGTATACTTGAAAACTGAAAAGTATATGTGGGATTGCGGATTTGTATCTATTAAGTTACTAGACAGAGTGCAGCATTCATTTGCAGCTGCCGCTGGTCAACTACTAACAATACTGGGTCAATGTAACATATAGAATGTTCTATTACCGAGCAATGTCATGTGTACAGCGCATTTACTTATGAAGTTCAAAGTGGCCGCGCAATGCTGTTACTAGTGACAACACCATACATATTGGTTAATGACATCAATCATTCAAAGAGCCCTGTCTGAGTGGGTCACATGTATTTTCTTATCACTCTGTGTTACTCCATGATGACCACCCCTGACACTAAAACTTTATTTTAATAACGTCAATATAGGAAGGTGTCAGCAAGGGTCTATTCACTTATCTATCTAGGTAAATTATACACCATTGTATATAAATTAAGGAGTGTGGCAAGCTGCTGAAACGCCAACTTGCACGTTTCGCTGTATAGCTTTAACGAGGCCTCGTTAAAGCTATACAGCGAAACATGCACGTCGGCGTTTCATTGTTACATTTCCACATAGGTTACTAGTCAAACCTTTTCGTCGTACTGAAACCGAATGGTTCGGTCAGACCGACTTTGAACTTGAAATCATTAAACCCTTATTTGAGGGAGTTCAAATTCAAAATAGAGTCTCTGAGAGCGGTGATCTCAGGTCTGGAGGAGGGAGAGTTTCTGGTATCCCTGGATATCAAGGATGCGTACCTCCACATCCCGATTTGGCCGCTGCATCAGGCTTATCTCAGATTTGCACTGTTAAACAGTCACTATCCGTTTCAGACACTGCCATTCGGCCTCTCCACAGCACAAGGGTGTTCACCAAGGTGATGGCAGAGATGATGGTTCTCCTCTGCAGATAGGGAGTGAACATAATTTCATATCTGGACGATCTGCTGATAAAGGTGTCATCCAGGGAGAGGTTGTTGCAGTCCATTGCTCTCACGACTTGTCTGCTTAGGGAACATGGTTGAATCCTGAACCTTCCGTAGTCACATTTGGAACCGACGAGGAGATTGTCTTTCCTGGGGATGATCCTCGACATAGAAGTGCAGAGGGTGTTTCTACCGGTGGAGAAAGCGTTGGTGATACAATCGATGTTCCGGGATGTCTTGAAGCCTACCCGGGTATCGGTTCATCAGTGCATTCGCCTTCTGGGAAAGATGGTTGCCTCCTACGAGGCTCTACAGTGTGGCAGATTTCATGCTCGATTCTTCCAACTAAATCTCCTAGACAAGTGGTCGGGTTCTCATCTACATATGCACCAGAGGATACGTTTGTCACCAAAAGCAAGGATTTCACTCCTCTGGTGGCTGCAAATGCCTCACCTTCTCGAGGGCCGCAGGTTTGGGATTCAGGACTGGATCCTTATAACCACGGATGCAAGTCTCAGGGGCTGGGGTGCAGTCACTCAAGGGGAAACATTCCAAGGAAGGTCGTCAAGCCTGGAATCCAGTCTTCCAATAAACATTCTGGAGCTAAGAGCCGTGTACAATGGTCTTCTCCAAGTGGCACATCTTCTGCGAGATCGGGCCATTCAAGTGCAGTCTGACAATGTAACGACGGTCGGAGGTAACAAGAATCATCCTCTGGGCAGAAAAACATGCGTTGGCGCTGTCAGCAATTTTCATTCTGGGAGTGGACAGCTGGGAAGCAGACTTCCTCAGCAGACACGATCTCCATCCAGGAGAGTGGGGCCTCTATCCGGAGGTGTTCACAGAGGAGACAAATCTTTGGGGTGTGCCTCAAATAGACATGATGGCCTCCCGTCTCAACAAGAAGCTTCGGAGGTATTGTTCCAGGTCAAGAGACCCGCAAGCAGTGGCTGTGGACGCCCTGGTGACTCCATGGGTGTTCCAGTCGGTGTGCGTGTTCCCTCCACTTCCACTCATTACAAGGATCCTAAAGCTCAGAAGGAGAACAAGAGTTCAGGCAATCCTCATCGCTCTTCTGGATTGGCCAGGAAGGGCTTGGTACGCGGACCTTCTGGGTCTACTGCTGAAAGACCCAAGGCCTCCCTCTTCAGGAGGACCTGCTGCAACAGGGGCCGTTCGCCTGTCAAGACTTACCGCGGCTATGTTTGACGGCATGGAGGTTGAACGCCAGATACTAGCTCGTAACGGCATTCTGAACAAGGTTATTCCTACACTGATACAGGTTAGGAAAGAAGTAACGTCTAAACATTACCATCGCATTTGGAAACGATATGTATCTTGGTGTGAATCCAAGAAGTTTCCTACAGTGGAGTTTCTCCTCTTCCTACAAGCAGGTGTGGATATGGGCCTAAGGTTGGGATCCGTAAAGGTCCAGATTTTTGGCCTTATCCATTTTTTTCCAGAAACAGCTGGCTTCCCTCCCGGAGGTTCAGACTTTCTTGAAAGGGGTTCTGCACATCCAGCCTCCCTTTGTGCCGCATATGGCGCCCTGGGATCTTAACATGGTGTTGCAGTTCCTCCAATCGGATTGGTTCGAGCCTCTATAGGAGGTTGAGGTCAAGTTTCTCACGTGGAAGGTTGTCACTTTGTTGGCCTTAGCTTCTGCTAGACGTGTGTCGGTTTTGGGGGGTTTGTCTTGTAAAAGTCCCTACTTGATCTTCCATGAAGATGGAGCTGAGCTCCGGACACGTCAGCAGTTCCTTCCAAAGGTTGTGTCGGCTTTTCATATCAATCAACCTATTGTGGTGCCAGTTGCTACTGACTCCTCAATTCCATCAAAGTCCTTGGATGTTGTAAAGGCTCTAAAAATTTATGTGAATAGGACTGCTCGTCACAGAAAATCGGACTCTCTGTTTATCCTGTATGATCCCAAGAAAATTGGGTGTCCTGCTTCTAAGCAGGCGATCTCTCGCTGGATCAGGTTCACTATCCAGCATGCATATTCTACGGCAGGATTGCAGTGTCCAAAATCTGTTTAGGCCCACTCTACTCGTAAAGTGGGTTCTTCCTGGGCGGCTGCCTGGGGTGCCTCGGCTTTATAGCTTTGCCGAGTGGATACTTGCTCTGGGTCGAACACGTTTGCTAAGTTCTACAAGTTCGATACTTTGGCCTCTGGGGACCTAAAATTTGGTCAATCAGTTCTGCAGGAGTCTCCGCGCTCTCCCTCCCGATCTGGGAGCTTTGGTACATCCCCATGGTACTAATGTGGACCTCAGCATCCTCTAGGACGTAAGCGATAATAGAATTTTAATTACCTACCGGTAAATCCTTTTCTCGTAGTCCGTAGAGGATGCTGGGTGCCCGCCCAGCGCTTCGTTATCCTGCAGTGGTTACTTCAGTACTGCGTTGTTCTTTAAGTACTGCGTTATTACTTGGTTCAGTAATGTTGTTCAGCTGTTGCTGAGTTTTCAAGCTAGTTAGCTTAGTTTGCCTTGTTTGTGTGAGCTGGGGAGAATCTCGCCACTATCTGTGTAAAATCCTTCTCTTGAAGACGTTTGTCTCCTCGGGCAGTTTCTAGACTGAGTCTGGTGGGAGGGGCAAAGAGGGAGGAGCCAGCCCACACTATTAAACTCTTAAAGTGCCCGTGGCTCCTAGTGGACCCGTCTATACCCCATGGTACTAATGTGGACCCCAGCATCCTCTACGGACTACGAGAAAAGGATTTACAGGTAGGTAATTAAAATCCTATTTTCTTTGTAAGTGAATTTGGTGTTGCTTCCTGTATGAAGAAGCCCACATGCATTGATGGGCAATTGCAACATTTAGGGTGGAATTCAAATGTTTTTGAAAAGTCGTTTGGGTGTCTGTTTTTTCCTGTCTATTAGATAGAAAAAAGAGACATCCAACTGACTTTTCAAACATTTGAATATCCCCCTTAATATCTAATTGATTGCAAATGAAATTGTATAAGGGCCCATAAAGACCACTTTTTCTGATCAACAGCTGCTCATGCCTATAATATGTATTTTGAACTATCAGAAAATTCAGCCAGTACATTACTGTGTCTGTGCTAACTGCACTAAGTACACCATGAAAGTTCCAAGGTTCGGCTCAAAAACAAACCGTGCACTCTGGTGCGTTTTCTCTATCTGTGTGTGTGTATATATATATATATATATATATATATATATATATATATATTCGAGTATAAGTCGACCCGAATATAAGCTGAGGCACCTAATTTTACCACAAAAACCTGGGAAAAATTATTGACTCGAGCATAAGCCTAGGGTGGGAAATGCAGCTCTAGACGTACACAGCCCTCAGTGCCAGATATGCCCCCATGCTGCCAGATATGTCCCACAGTGCCAGATATGCCCTCATGCTGCCAGATATGCCCTCATGCTGCCAGATATGCCCCACAGTGCCAGATATGCCCTCATGCTGCCAGATATGCCCTCATGCTGCCAGATGTGCCCCACAGTGCCAGATGTGCCCTCATGCTGCCAGATATGCCCCACAGTTCCAGTTTGTTACTTACCCTCCGTCGCTCCCGCGCTGTCCCGTTGCTCCCGCGCTGTCTTCTGAAGGAGGGACGCGGAGGGCACAGCTCGCGGCTCTCCTGTGTCCCTCCTGCGTCTCCGGCGGCAGCGGCGTGTGTGTGTTAAAGGAAGTGTCGGTTCGTGCACTTCCTTTAACACATACACGCCGCTGCCGCCGGAGACGCAGGAGGGACACAAGAGAGCCGCGCGCTGTGCCCTCCGTGTCCCTCCTACAACTGACTCGAGTATAAGCCGAAGTGGCTTTTTCAGCACAAAAAAAGGTGCTTAAAAAGTCTGCTTATACTCGAGTATATACGGTGTATATATATATATATATATATATATATATATATATATATATACATATACATACATACATACACACATTGTGAGCTAGATCCTACACCGTGTGAATTTTAAGTAGATTACAGTATTATTCAACTTATATTCAGTAAATACCATTATTAGTCAGTAAAATGACTGAATATTTGAGGAGCATTCACTTCTGAAGCATCTAGTTGTCTTCGTTGTTCTTTGAGTTCTCATGTGCAGTGCCACGTTTCCAGCTTAGTTGGCTGTAATTATTATATCTGTCCTATTTAGGAGGGTGGTGTTTTTACTTTTGGAGCCGGAGGATATGGACAACTTGGTCACAACTCTACAAACAATGAAATCAACCCCAGGAAAGTGTTTGAGCTCATGGGAAGCATTGTCACACAAATCGCTTGTGGGAGGTAAAGGCACCAAAATATTTATATCCCAGTTTTGTTCTGACACAGTACTTGAATTATTGTGTAATAGCGTGGTATTGTATTCTAGCCTACTCCAAACGTGCATTGTGTGCAAATGAGTTATGTAACCCGAGTCTTCCAAATTAAGGTAATAGAGATTATAATTTATCTTACGTCCTAGAGGATGCTGGGGGTCCACATTAGTACCATGGGGTATAGACGGGTCCACCAGGAGCCATTGGCACTTTAAGAGTTAGAGAGTGTGGGTTGGCTCCTCCCTCTATGCCCCTCCTACCAGACTCAGTTTATAAAATGTGCCCGGAGGAGCCGGTCACAGCTAGGGGAGCTCTACAGAGCATTTCTAGAAAAATTTAACTTAGGGTTTTTTTATTTTACAGGGAGGCTGCTGGCAACAGCCTCCCTGCAGCGAGGGACTAAGGGGGGGAGCAGTGTCCGCCCTGCGGGGTCTGAGCCTCTGTCTCCGCTGACTGGACACTGATCGTTCTCCGCCACAGGTGACCGCTCGCCCAGCAGCATGCCGCCAACCTCTTACAGAGCTGAAGAAGTGGTGAGTGAGACACCGACCCCCCTAGCAAGCGGGGGGCCGGTGTGAAGATGGCGGCAGCAGGGAGGGAGCGCAGTATTAACTGCGCTCCTGTGAAGGCTCAGCGGTACATGGTGGGGCGCCCTGGGCCAGCGCTTACCCACTGGTCCAGAAGCCTGTCGGGGGCCTCGGATCTCAGCCAGCACTAAATCCTCAGGCCAGTTTCCTGCCTGCACAGCGCTGAGAGGAAGAACAGGTCCCTCCACAGCAACTCCAGCTATCTGTACAGTCATATGCTGCAGAGGATTTATCCTCCCAGGATGATCCCATTCCATGTAAACAGGATAGCACTGGTTTAGCAAAGATACCAGCAAGGGAACCTGAGTTGTTGTGCTCTATCAAATCTTGGATTTCTCAGATTTCTGACAGGGTTGCAAGTAATGAATCTGCAACCCAAGTATTACAGAGCTCTATGGCAGTGTGGCCGGTTTCTGGTACCTCAGGACGCTCCGCTATATACCCCCACAAACGTGCGCTTGTGCAGGTCACACAAGATGACACTGATACCGTTTCTGACACCACAGACTGTGATGGGGATGTGTTGCTGGGGTCCGCATCTCTTGCAAAGGGGGTGCAATTGTTGATAGAGGCTATCAGGGATGAGTTGAATGTTAATGATACCACACCTGAGCAGGTTGAGGAGGCCTTTATCACTGAAAATAAAAAAGCACCGCTAACCTTCCCTGCATCAAAGGAATTGAATGCTATATTTGAAAAAGCATGGGAAAACCCTGAGAAAAAAATCCAGGTCCCTAAAAGGGTCCAGGTGGCGTTTCCTTTCCCTGAGGAGGATAGGAAAAAATGGGAAAACCCGGCGATTGTTGACGCATCTGTGTCCAGACTCTCAAAGAAGGTGGCTTTGCCTGTTTCAGGATCTACCGCCTTAAAGGAGCCGACTGATAGAAAAATTTATAACACGCTTAAATCAATGTATACTGCTTCAGGGGCCATATTACGTCCCACTATTGCTACTGCATGGATTGCAAAGGCAATAGTAAAGTGGTCGGCTACCTTACTTGTGGATTTGGATATGATGGATAGGGATGACGTTGGATTATATTTACGTAACATTCACGATTCAGCAGGTTTTATGGTAGAATCCATGAAAGACCTGGGTTCCATGGCTGCGGGAATATCTTCCATGTCTATTTCAGCTCGTCGAGGACTGTGGCTGCGCCAGTGGTCGGCCGATGCGGAATCCAGAAAAAGTGTGGAGTCCCTACCCTATACAGGTCAGTCTCTCTTTGGGGAAGCTCTAGACGCGTGGATATCCACGGCTACAGCGGGTAAGTCTCCGTTTCTTCCCTCAGCAGCACCTTCTCCGAAGAAATCCTTCTCTTCACAGTGATCGCAAAAACGCGCTATAGCGCGTATTTTACCCGCTTCTGCTGTCCGGGGACTCACTTATCTAAAATGGGAGGGTTCCTGGGGACGCGCTGCGCAGCAGCAAATCAGTGAGCCTGTGCTTTTAAATAGAGGAGGTGAAGCCTTACCGCTCCTCTCCTGGTTGCGTGCAGTGCCTTCACATGGTCCCGGCATGATGGCGCGGCTCCCTGGAACAGTGTCACGAAGACGGTGTGTCTCTGCTATGGCCGTATTTCAGGGGGATCCAGCGGCTGGCAGGTGCGTGTGTGAGCGCCGGTGACTGTATGTGGTTGCTGTGTATGTGCTGCGGGGATGGGGGGAGGTGAGTGTCGGTGACTGTGAGTGCGGGGGGAGAGGTGAGAGCTGGTTGCTGGGTATGTGCCGCGGGGATGCGGGGAGATGAGTGCCGGTGACTGTGTGTGCGGGGGGAGAGGTGAGAGCTGGTTGCTGGGTATGTGCCGCGGGGATGGGGGGAGATGAGTGTCGGTGACTGTGTGTGCGCGGTGCGGGGGGACAGGTGTGAGCTGGGTGCTGTGTATATGCTGCGGGGGTGGGGGGTTATTAGAAGTGAGCAGCCACCTACATGTGTCACACTGGGCTCAGACGGACTGACCCCGGTCCGGCCCCCCCTGTACCCTGGCCGGCTATGAGTCCCAGCAGCACAGGAGGGACTTTGTCTCGGAGATGGAGACTGCCTCCGTCTCTACAGTAAGCCCCGCCCCCTCGTGGATATAATGCCGCAATTTGCGGGTGCATGGGGAAGGGGGCGGAGCCTAACATCATGAAGTGCCTTACACATATTAGTGACCTGCTGTTGCTGTAGCCCAACAGGTATTGTTTATCCAGCTTTTCTCTAACGTCCTAAGTGGATGCTGGGAACTCCGTAAGGACCATGGGGAATAGCGGCTCCGCAGGAGACTGGGCACAACTAAAGAAAGCTTTAGGACTACCTGGTGTGCACTGGCTCCTCCCTCCATGACCCTCCTCCAGACCTCCGTTAGAATTTTGTGCCTGGCCGAGCTGGATGCACACTAGGGGCTCTCCTGAGCTCTTAGAAAGAAAGTAATATTTAGGTTTTTTATTTTCAGTGAGATCTGCTGGCAACAGACTCACTGCTACGAGGGACCTAGGGGAGAGAAGCGAACCTACCTGCTTGCAGCTAGCTTGGGCTTCTAGGCTACTGGACACCATTAGCTCCAGAGGGATCGAACACAGGCCCAGCCTCGGTCGTCCGGTCCCGGAGCCGCGCCGCCGTCCCCCTAGCAGAGCCAGAAGCAAGAAGACGTTCCTGGAAATCGGCGGCAGAAGACTTCGGTCTTCATTAAGGTAGCGCACAGCACTGCAGCTGTGCGCCATTGCTCCCCAGGCACACCACATACTCCGGTCACTGATTGGTGCAGGGTGCTGGGGGGGGGGGGGGCGCCCTGGGCTGCAATATAAGTACCTTACTTGGCAAATTAACACATAATATAGCCTTTAAGACTATATATGTGTAAAATCCCCTGCCATAACTGTATAAAAAAAGTGGGAGAAGCCCGCCGGAAAAGGGGCGGGGCTATCTCCCTCAGCACACTGGCGCCATTTTCCCTCACCGCTCCGCTGGAAGGATCGCTCCCCAGGCTCTCCCCTGCAGTTCCAGACTACATAGGGTAAAAAAGAGAGGGGGGGCACTAAATTTAGGCGCAATCTGTGATATATAAGCAGCTATAAGGGGTAAAATCACTGTGTAGTGTGTATCCCTGTTTTATATAGCGCTCTGGTGTGTGCTAGCATACTCTCTCTCTGTCTCCCCAAAGGGCTTTGTGGGGTCCTGTCCTCAGTCAGAGCATTCCCTGTGTGTGTGCGGTGTGTCGGTACGGCTGTGTCGACATATTTGATGAGGAGGCTTATGTGGAGGCGGAGCAGGTGCCGATAAATGTGATGTCACCCCCTGCGGGGTCGACACCTGAGTGGATGGATATGTGGAAGGAATTACGCGACAGTGTCAACTCCTTACATAAAAGGTTTGACGACATATCAGATGTGGGACAGCCGGCTTCTCAGCCCGTGCCTGCCCAGACGTCTCAAAAGCCATCAGGGGCTCTAAAACGCCCGCTACCTCAGATGGCAGACACAGATTCTGACTCCAGTGTCGACGATGATGAGACTAGTGTACATTCCAATAGAGCCACACGTTACATGATTACGGCAATTAAAAATGTGTTGCACATTTCTGATATTACCCCAGGTACCACAAAAAAAAAGGGTATTATGTTTGGGGAGAAAAAAACTACCAGTGGTTTTTCCCCCTTCTGATGAATTAAATGAAGTGTGTGAAGAAGCGTGGGCTTCCCCCGATAAGAAACTAGTAATTTCTAAAAAGTTACTAATGGCGTACCCTTTCCCGCCAGAGGATAGGTCACGTTGGGAGACATCCCCTAGGGTAGATAAAGCGCTCACACGCCTGTCAAAGAAGGTGGCACTACCGTCTCCGGACAAGGCCGCCCTAAAGGAGCCTGCTGATAGGAAGCAGGAGGCTATCCTGAAGTCTGTTTATACACACTCAGGTATTATACTGAGACCAGCTATTGCTTCAGCATGGATGTGCAGTGCTGCATCTGCGTGGTCAGACTCCCTGTCAGAAAATATTGATACCTTAGACAGGGACACTATATTGCTAACCATAGAGCATATTAAAGACGCAGTCTTATACATGAGAGATGCACAGAGGGATATTTGCCGGCTGGCATCTAAAATAAGTGCAATGTCCATTTCTGCCAGGAGGGGTTTATGGACTCGGCAGTGGACAGGGGATGCAGATTCTTACAGGCACATGGAAGTTTTGCCTTACAAGGGTGAGGAGTTGTTTGGGGATGGTCTCTCGGACCTCGTTTCCACAGCGACAGCTGGGAAGTCAGCATTTTTACCCCATGTTCCCTCACAGCCAAAGAAAGCACCGTATTATCAGGTACAGTCCTTTCGGCCCCAGAAAGGCAAGCGGGTTAAAGGCGCTTCCTTTCTACCCAGAGGCAGAGGTAGAGGAAAAAAGCTGCAGCATACAGCCAGTTCCCAGGAACAAAAGCCCTCCCCCGCTTCCTCTAAGTCCACCGCATGACGCTGGGGCTCCACAGGCGGAGCCAGGTACGGTGGGGGCCCGTCTCAAGAACTTCAGCGACCAGTGGGCTCGCTCACGGGTGGATCCCTGGATTCTACAAGTAGTATCTCAGGGGTACAAGCTGGAATTCGAGACGTCTCCCCCTCGCCGTTTCCTCAAATCTGCCTTGCCAACAGCTCCCCCGGACAGGGAGGCAGTGCTGGATGCAATTCACAAGCTGTATTCGCAGCAGGTGATAGTCAAGGTACCCCTCCTTCAACAAGGAAGGGGTTACTATTCCACAATGTTTGTGGTACCGAAACCGGACGGTTCGGTGAGACCCATTTTAAATTTGAAATCCTTGAACACCTATATAAAAAGGTTCAAGTTCAAGATGGAATTGCTCAGGGCGGTTATTTCAAGCCTGGAGGAAGGGGATTGCATGGTATCACTGGACATCAAGGATGCTTACCTGCATGTCCCCATTTACCTTCCTCACCAAGAGTACCTCAGATTTGTGGTACAGGACTGTCATTACCAATTCCAGACGTTGCCGTTTGGTCTGTCCACGGCACCGAGGGTATTTACCAAGGTAATGGCCGAAATGATGATACTCCTTCGAAAAAAGGGAGTTTTAATTATCCCATACTTGGACGATCTCCTTATAAAGGCGAGGTCCAGGGAGCAGTTGTAGCACTATCTCGGGAGGTGCTACAACAGCACGGTTGGATTCTGAATATTCCAAAGTCACAGCTGGTTCCTACGACACGTCTACTGTTTCTGGGGATGGTTCTGGACACAGACCAGAAAAGGGTGTTTCTCTCGGAGGAGAAAGCCAAGGAGTTGTCGTCTCTAGTCGGAGATCTCCTGAAACCAAAACAGGTCTCGGTGCATCACTGCACGCGAGTCCTGGGAAAAATGGTAGCTTCCTATGAAGCAATTCCATTCGGCAGGTTCCATGCAAGAATCTTTCAGTGGGATCTGTTGGACAAGTGGTCCGGATCCCCTCTTCAGATGCATCGGCTGATACCCTGGTCCTTGGAGACAGGGTTGTCTCTGCTGTGGTGGCTGCAGAGTGCTCATCTTCTAGAGGGCCGCAGATTCGGCATACAGGACTGGGTACTGGTGACCACGGATGCCAGCCTTCGAGGATGGGGGGCAGTCACACAGGGAAGAAACTTCCAAGGGCTATGGTCAAGCCAGGAGATTTCCCTACACATAAATATTCTGGAACTAAGGGCCATCTACAATGCCCTAAGTCAGGCAAGACCCCTGCTTCAAAACCAGCCGGTACTGATCCAGTCAGACAACATCACGGCGGTCGCCCATGTAAACCGACAGGGAGGCACGAGAAGCAGGACGGCGATGGCAGAAGCCACAAGGATTCTCCGATGGGCGGAAAATCACGTGTTAGCACTGTCAGCAGTGTTCATTCCGGGAGTGAACAACTGGGAAGCAGACTTCCTCACCATGCACGACCTCCACCCGGGAGAGTGGGGACTTCATCCAGAAGTCTTTCAGCTGATTGTAAATCGCTGCGAACGGCCACAGGTGGACATGATGGCGTCCCACCTCAACAAAAAGCTAGAAAGATATTGCACCAGGTCAAAAGACCCTCAGGCAATAGCTGTGGACGCTCTAGTGACACCGTGGGTGTACCAGTCGGTTTATGTGTTCCCTCCTCTTCCTCTCATACCCAAGGTACTGAGGATAATAAGACGAAAAGGAGTAAGAACTATACTCATTGTTCCGGATTGGCCAAGAAGAGCTTGGTACCCAGAACTTCAAGAAATGATCTCAGAGGACCCATGGCCTCTGCCGCTCAGAGGGGCCCTGTCTGTTCCAAGACTTACCGCGGCTGCGTTTGACGGCATGGCGGTTGAACGCCGGATCCTGAAGGAAAAGGGCATTCCTGAGGAAGTCATCCCTACGCTGATTAAAGCTAGGAAAGAAGTGACCGCAAACCATTATCACCGCATATGGCGAAAATATGTTGCATGGTGTGAGGCCAGGAAGGCCCCAACGGAGGAATTTCAGCTGGGCCGTTTTCTGCACTTCCTACAGTCAGGGGTGACTATGGGCCTAAAATTGGGTTCCATTAAGGTCCAGATTTCGGCTCTATCGATTTTCTTCCAGAAAGAACTAGCTTCACTACCTGAAGTTCAGACATTTGTTAAGGGAGTGCTGCATATTCAGCCCCCTTTTGTGCCCCCAGTTGCACCTTGGGATCTCAACGTGATGTTGAATTTCCTAAAGTCACATTGGTTTGAACCACTTAAAACCGTGGATTTAAAATTATCTCACGTGGAAAGTGGTCATGCTGTTGGCCTTGGCTTCGGCCAGGCGTGTGTCAGAATTGGCGGCTTTATCATGTAAAAGCCCTTATCTGATTTTCCATATGGATAGGGCGGAATTGAGGACTCGTCCCCAATTTCTCCCAAAGGTGATTTTAGCTTTTCATTTGAACCTGCCTATTGTGGTGCCTGCGGCTACTCGTGACTTGGAGGATTCCAAGTTGCTGGACGTAGTCCGGGCCCTAAAAAATCTATGTTTCCAGGACAGCTGGAGTCAGAAAGACTGACTCGCTATTTATCCTGCATGCACCCAACAAGTTGGGTGCGCCTGCTTCAAAGCAGACTATTGCTCGCTGGATCTGTAGCACGATTCAACTTGCACATTCTGCGGCTGGACTGCCGCATCCTAAATCTGTAAAAGCCCATTCCACAAGGAAGGTGGGCTCTTCTTGGACGGCTGCCCGAGGGGTCTCGGCTTTACAACTTTGCCGAGCAGCTACTTGGTCGGGGTCAAACACATTTGCTAAATTCTACAAGTTTGATACCCTGGCTGAGGAGGACCTAGAGTTCGCTCATTCGGTGCTGCAGAGTCATCCGCACTCTCCCGCCCGTTTGGGAGCTTTGGTATAATCCCCATGGTCCTTACGGAGTTCCCAGCATCCACTTAGGACGTTAGAGAAAATAAGATTTTACTCACCGGTAATTCTATTTCACGTAGTCCGTAGTGGATGCTGGGCGCCCGTCCCAAGTGCGGATTGTCTGCAATACTTGTATATAGTTATTGGTTAACTAAAGGGTTATTTTTGAGCCATCTGTTGAGAGGCTCAGTTATATTTCATACTGTTAACTGGGTATAGTATCACGAGTTATACGGTGTGATTGGTGTGGCTGGTATGAGTCTTACCCGGGATTCCAAATCCTTTCCTTATTGTGTCAGCTCTTCCGGGCACAGTATCCTAACTGAGGTCTGGAGGAGGGTCATAGAGGGAGGAGCCAGTGCACACCAGGTAGTCCTAAAGCTTTCTTTAGTTGTGCCCAGTCTCCTGCGGAGCCGCTATTCCCCATGGTCCTTACGGAGTTCCCAGCATCCACTACGGACTACGAGAAATAGATTTACCGGTGAGTAAAATCTTATTTATTCATCTCTCTCCCCTCACTGACACTCTCTCTCCCACTCCTCCCCCACTTGGATCCCCTCCCCCTGTCTTCCTGACTCTCCCTGACTCTCTCTCTCTCTCTACCTCACTGACACCCTCTGTCTCTCGCTTGGTGTGTGTGTGTCCCCCCCCCCCCCCCCCTCTGTCTTCCAGGCTCTCTCCCACTTTGACATCTTCTTTTCCTCGCTTGTTCCCCCCCCTCCCTATTTCTATCTTCCTGACTCTCTCCCTCTCTCTTGCTCCCCCTTCTCTATCTCAGTCTCTCTCCCTCTCTGACACCCTTTATCTCTCTCCCTCACTCGCTTGTACCTCTCTGTCTTTCTCTCTCTGACACTGTCTTAATCGCTCGCCCTCTCCCTCTCTAATGATAGCAACAGTGTTCACAGTCAGTTTTATTGGTGGGGGCCCCCACACCTTTGTTGCCTGGAACCCCCACTAGCCTTAATGCGGCTCTGACTACGTCAGTCGTTGTCACTCCTCCCCTTGGCACCCCCACTGACATACGCAATGACTGTGGGCACCCCCTTCCCTCGCTGACACCCACGATCACTGTGTATAAGTGCTCTACCTGGCGCAGTGTGAGTGATGTACTGCGAATTGGTACTATTATGTGGCCACACCCCTAAATTCGGCGCGTGCCGTCTATTCTTTGTGTGTGGTAGCGGGGCACCAAAATGTCTAGTTACAGCTTTTGGTGGAAGTGTCATGTATACTACACAGCCCAGCAACATAGTCACCCCTTTCCAACACTTTAGTAGTGTCCACATCAAGTCCTTGTTTTTATATTTGAATAATTAATAAGAATATTCATTCCGATGGGACCCAGAAAAGGACAGGTAGGACCCCAATTTTTAAAAGTATGGGGTCCCTGGGACCCACTTTTTTTTTTGCTCAGCGCGATCACTGTCTTCATCTGCAACGCAGTCCTTTCGGCCTAACAAGCCTAGAAAGGCCAGAACGTCCAATACCTTCTTTAGGGGAGGTTGAGTTAAGTCCAAGAAACCTGCAGCTGCAGGTTCCCAGGAACAAAAGCCTGCTTCGGGTACGCCAAAGTCCTCTGCATGACGGTGGACTGCGCGGCCTGGAGGTGGGGCCAGTGGGAGCGAGACTCAGACACTTCAGTCACGTCTGGGTATCGTCCGGCCTGGATCCCTGGGTGATAGATATTGTGCCCCAGGAATACAGGCTGGAATTTCAAAGTCTCCCTCCTAATCGCTTTTTCAAATCAGGCTTACCAACTCTGTTGGCAGACAGCACTGTACCACAAGACGCTGTCCAAAAACTGGTGGAGGCACAGGTCATTCTGCCAGTACCAACTCACATGCAGACAAAGGTTACTATTCGAACCTTTTCGTGGTACTGAAACAGGATGGTTCGGTCAGGCCCATTCTGAACCTGAAATCATTGAACCCCTTTCTAAGGGAGTTCAAGATGGAGTCTCTCAGGGAGGTGATATCAGGTCTGGAAGAGGGGGAATTCCTGATATCAAGGATGCGTACCTCCACATTCAGAGCTGGCTACCGCATCAGGTTTTTCTCCGTTTCGCATTGCTGGACTGTCATTTCCAGTTCCAGGCCCTGCCATTCGGCCTCTCCACAGCACCAAGGGTGTTTACCAAGGTGTTGGCAGAAATGATGGTTCACCTCCGCAAACAGGATGTGAACATCATTCCATATCTGGACGATCTGCTGATAAAGGCATCGTCCAAGGAGAAGCTGCTGCAGTCCATTGTTCTCACAAGACGCCTCCTCAAGAGTCATGGTTGGATTCTGAACCTTCCAAAGTCACATTTGGAACCAACCCAGAGGTTGTCCTTTCTGGGAATGATCCTGGATACGGAAGTGCAAAAGGTGTTTCTTCCGCAGGAAAAGGTGTTAGTGATACAAGCTATGGTCTGGGATGTCCTGGAGCCAGCCCGGGTGTCTGTTCATCAATGCATTCGTCTATTGGGAAAGATGGTGGCCTCTTACGAGGCTCTCCAGTACGGGAGGTTCCACGCTCGGATCTTCCAACTGGATCTCCTGGACAAGTGGTCGGGATCTCATCTCCACATGCACCAGAGAATTCGTCTGTCGCCAAAGGCCAGGATTTCACTCCTCTGGTGGCTCAAATTGCCTCACCTTCTGGAGGGTCGCAGGTTTGGGATTCAGGACTGGGTCCTTCTAACCACGGATGCGAGCCTTCGGGGCTGGGGAGCAGTCACTCAAGGAGTAACCTTCCAAGGACGGTGGTCAAGCCTGGAAGCCGGCCTGCCCATCAACATCCTGGAATTAAGAGCCATCTACAACGGTCTTCTTCAGGCGGCCCCTCTTCTAAGAAATCGGGCCATTCAAGTGCAGTCGGACAACGTAACAACAGTGGCTTACATAAACCGACAAGGTGGAACGAAGAGCAGAGCGGCAATGTCAGAGGTGACAAGAATACTCCTCTGGACAGAAAAGCATGCGTTGGCGCTGTCAGCCATCTTCATTCCAGGAGTAGATAACTGGGAAGCAGACTTCCTCAGCAGACACGATCTCCATCCAGGGGAGTGGGGTCTCCATCCGGGGGTGTTCAAGGAAATAACAGACGTTTGGGGATTACCCCAAATAGACATGATGGCCTCTTGTCTCATCAAGAAGCTTCGGCGTTATTGTTCCAGGTCGAGGGACCCACAGGCAGTGGCAGTGGACGCGCTGGTGTCTCCATGTGTGTTCCAGTCAGTGTACGTGTTTACACCACTCCCACTCATCCCAAGAATCCTAAAGCTCATAAGGAGAACAAGGGTTCAAGCAATCCTCATTGCCCCCAGACTGGCCAAGAAGGGCTTGGTACGTGGAGCTTCTGAATCTACTGCAAGAAGAACCGAGGCCTCTTCCCCTTCATGAGGACCTGCTGCAGCAGGGGCCGTTCGCCTATCAAGAATTACTGCGGCTATGTTTGACGGCATGGAAGTTGAGTGCCTGATACTTACTCGGAAGGGCATTCTGAAGAAGGTCCTTCCTGCCCTGATACAGGCTAGGAAAGGGGTAACGTCTAAACATTACCATCGTATTTGGAAGGAATAATTCTCTTAATGAATCCAAGAAGTTTCCTACGGTGGAGTTTCAACTCGGACGTTTTCTCCTCTTCCTGCAAGCAGGTGTGGATACGGGCCTGAGGTTAGGATCTATGAAGGTCCAGATTTAGGCAATATCCATTTTCTTTCAGAAGCAATTGGCTGCCCTCCCTGTGGTTCAGACTTTTTTGAAGGGAGTTCTGCACATCCAACCTCCCTTTGTACCGCCTACGGCGCCTTGGGGCTTAACGTGGTGTTGCTGTTCCTCCAGTCGGATTGGTTTGAGCCTCTACAGGAGGTTGAGGTTAAATTTCTTACATGGAAGGCGGTCACGTTGTTGGCCTTAGCTTCTGCTAGACACGTGTCCGAATTGGGGGCTTTATCCTGTAAAAGCCCTACTTTATCTTCCATGAAGATAGAGCTGAGCTCCGGACACGTCAGCAGTTTCTTCTGAAGGTTGTGTCGGCATTTCATGTAAACCAACCGATTGTGGTGCCAGTGGCTACTGACTCCTCAGTTACATCAAAGTCCTTGGATGTTGTAAGAGCTCTGAAGATATATGTGAAGAAAACTTCTCGTCACAGAAAGTCGGACTCTCTGTTTGTCCTACTGTATATGATCCCAAGAAAATTGGGTGTCTTGCTTCCAAGCAGACTTTTTCTCGCTGGATTAGGTTCACTATCCAGCACACTTATTCTACGGCAGGATTGCCGTGTCTGTTAAGGCCCACTCTACTCGTAAGGTGGGGTCTTCCTGGGCGGCTGCCCGGGGTGTCTCTGCAGTGCAGCTTTGCAGAGCTGCAACTTGGTCTGGGTCGAACATGTTTGCAAAGTTTTACAAGTTCGATACTTTGGCCTCTGATGATCTGAAGTTCAGTCAATCAGTTCTGCAGGAGCCTCCGCGCTCTCCCTCCCGTTCTGGGAGCTTTGGTACATCCCCATGGTACTAATGTGGACTCCAGCATCCTCTAGGACGTAAGAGAAAAGGGGGTAAACCCCAAGACTTGCCACAAGACCAGAGAATAAGACATTTCCTTTCCTCATCTCTTCAGCACTTCAGGGAAGCCTGTAGCTGTCGACCAAGGAGAGTAATCTCAATAGAATGGTACCAGTTTTCCTAAATAACCCATAAATTCCTTCGGAGGCAAGGTAGGTAGGCTAGGGCCATAGACCCCTCAATGACTCTCACTGCTCAACCTTCAATGTTTCTGGTGGGCAGCGGTTTTAGAGACTATGCAGAGATCACTTGGTTTGCTACATCATCAGCAAAAGGAAACACAATTGACTTCCACTGATTACCAAGAGGAAATATTTTTGTGATTCATTTTGTGCCCTTTCAACAGATTTAGGCACCACACCAAACAGAGTCTCCATTTGTTTTGGGGATGTTTTCTGCCAGGTTTAGGTACCCCCCCCCCCCCCGGGATGGCAATGGTTAGGATGGGGGGAAGGGAGGGTTAGGCTGCTGGGAGGGGGGGGGGGGGGGAGTTAGGTTTAGGCACCACCGGGTGGGTTATGGTTAGGCTGCTGGGGAGGGGTCGGGTTAGGTTCAGGCTGTGGGAAGGGAGAGTTAAGGTTGGGGGGTGTTAGTGGGGAGGGTAAGTATACTTACCGTGCCCCTGTAAGGATTCTCTCCATCAGGATGCCGCGGACTGTATTCTGACTGCATTCAAAAAAATTATAGAATCTGATTGGTTGCTATGGGCAACATCACCACTTTTCATATTTAGAACCTTTAATATATTTACCCCAGTGTGTGTGTGTGTGTGTGTGTGTGTGTGGCCATTTAAACCATACCTATTTCTAACAGGTGCACAGAACTAAGCTTACAGCCATGCAGATTTCATAGTCAAACATTAGTAGTAAACTGGGTCTTACTGAATAGATCAATAGCTTTCAATTTGGCATGGTCCTAGGATGCCATCTTTCCAACAAGTCAGTTTGTCAACCTTGTGCCCTGCTGGAGCTGCCACTGTCAACTGTAAGGGCTGTTATTGTGAAGTGGGAAAATCTAGGAGCAACAACATCTTTGCCTTAAAATAGTACGTTGCACAACTCAAATGGGACAGCCCCAGTGCTGAAACACATAGCGCGATAATATCTGTCTTCGGTGTCAACACTCATTACCAATTTCCAAACTCTTCTAGATGCAGTTGCTGCACAAAAACTGTGAGGCAGGCGCTTCATGGGTTAGGTTTCCATGGCTGAGCAGCCTCAGATCACAATGTGCAATGCCATCCCTAATGTAATGCAGTAATGCATTGGATGCTTAAGCAGTGGAAACACATTCTGTTGAGTGAGAAATAATTTTTCTTCATCTGGCGGTTATATGCACAAATCTTGCTTTGACATGCCAAAAGAACGCTACCTGCCCAAATGTTTACTGCCAACTGTAAAGTAGGATTTAATGGTCTGGGGCTGTTTTTCATAGTTTAGCCTGGGCTCCTAATCTTAATACCACAACATGCATATATGCATCAATTGACATTCTAGAGACTCATGGGGCAGATGTATTACTTTGATGTATATGTATGTAGATGTATGTGTATGTATGTAGATGTATAACTTTGAAAACCTGGAGAAGGCATAAGGAAATGATAAACCAGTGATATGTGCAAGGTGATAAACACACTAGCCAATCAGCTCCAATATGTAAATCAACAGTTAGGAGCTGATTGGCTGGTGGGTTTAACACCTTGCACATATCACTGGTGTATCACTTCCTTATGCCATCTCCAGGTTAATACATCTGCCCCCATGTTCTTCCAACTTTGTGTCAGTGATTTGGATAAGGCCCTTTCCTGTTTCAGCGTGACACAAAGTGAAAGCTATCAAAAAAAGGGTTTGGATGATTTTGGAGAACTGGATTGGCCTGCACAGTGCCCCGACCTCAAGTTCACTGAGAACCATTGGGATGAATTGCCGCAACCTCACAAATACTGTTGTTTGCTGAATGGTTACGAATCCCCACAGTAATGTTCCGAAATGTAGAGGAAAGCTTTCCCAGTACAGTCAGGCTGTTGTAGCAGCAATAAAGAGGGGAAATATACTGATGGATTTCATACTAATTCCCATGGATTTGGAATGATAAGTTTTAGAAAGCACATATAGGTGAATGTAATGTTTAGGTGGCCACAAACTGTTGGCCATGTAGTGTACCTTCTGAAGGTGTTTACTGTCTCAACCCATTCCTGTAATCCTGCCATGGGTCATTTAGCAGTAATATTTCTGTCACATCCAATGTCACAGTGGCAGCCGAGGCAATAAATTCTATTCTGCCTAATAACTTTGAAAAGTTGGAATTTTACGAGTTTATCACAATATGCACACAGTATATACAAAATCTGTTATATCTACCATTTCATGCACTGGCACACAGTGTCTGTGGAACAGTAGACCAGTTGGCTAAAGTACTATTATTTATTTTATCGCTTAGACAGCATACTTTAGCATTTGTTCCTTCATCTGGGCGAATCTACTCATTTGGCCTTGGCGGCAATGGACAGTTAGGAACTGGGTCAACGTGCAATAGAAAGAGTCCCTTTACTGTCAGAGGAAACTGGATATCCTTCAGTGATTACGCCAAGCTTCCCAGCAGTAAGTGTGCTTTTTGTTTTCTTTCCTCACTTTTTGTTTTTTGCTTTATCAGAACGCTCTAACATATTGTTTTGTTTCATATACCAGATACAGAGGGGTATTACTGCGTGAAGAAAATTTTCTCCGGTGGAGACCAAAGCTTTGCCCATTATTTTCATGTACAGGTATAATAAAACATCCCATATAGTTCCTCAGCTTTTCAGTGTGTTTACAGCACAACAACAACTAAAGGGTTATTCCACACCAAATCAACCCAGGTTTCAGAAAGAATATGGAAAAATATTGTAGCACATGAAAAGAGGTTTCAAATGAGACCTTGCCCTACTCTAGCTCAGTTAGGTGAGCTGCAAGTGCAATAAAAAAAAAAAATGATGCCGATTTTTAAATACAATTTTGATGAATTAGCAAAAATTAAACCATTGCTCATATCACCCTAAGAATTGGGGTTTTTCTTTACAATCTATGGCAGCATTTATTATACCAAATTTCATCACAATCTTAAACGGTCATTCTGAAACCTGTGTTGATTTGGTGGGGATAACCCTAAATGCACATAAATAATAAAGGGGATTTAACATGGGCCTTAGGGCAATGTAATGCAAGAACTACTGGTGCAATTTATATGTATATACAATACAGGTTGAGTATCCCATATCCAAATATTCCGAAATACGGAATATTCCGAAATACGGACTTTTTGGAGTGAGAGTGAGATAGTGAAACCTTTGTTTTTTGATGGCTCAATGTATAGAAACTTTGTTTAATACACAAAATTATTAAAAATATTGTATTAAATGACCTTCAGGCTGTGTGTATAAGGTGTATATGAAACATAAATGAATTGTGTGAATGTAGACACACTTTGTTTAATGCACAAAGTTATAAAAAATATTGGCTAAAATGACCTTCAGGCTGTGTGTATAAGGTGTATATGTAACATAAATGCATTATGTGCTTAGATTTAGGTCCCATCACCATGATATCTCACTATGGTATGCACTTATTCCAAAATACGGAAAAATCCCATATCCAAAATACCTCTCGTCCCAAGCATTTTGGATAAGGGATACTCAACCTGTATAATGAATGGGTCTTGCCAGCATGGGGTTACACATGTATATTTTTGGCACTGACCACTGCAAAAAAAAAAGCTGTGCGCAATTTTGGAAGGCAGAACCAGTGCTTGACCAGTGATTCACCAAGGTCTTGTGTGCAGGATGGCTAAAGACTTTGGACGGGTTTAGCTACTCTACTGGGCGTGGCCATTAAAAGGTTGCAGCATCATGGGGGGTGTTATTACACTCCCATTTACTCCCTGGCCCCTACAGAGACCAGGGTAATTTGTAACTCCCCCCCCCCCCTTCTTGACGCACCTGTTCATGTGTACTGCAACTACCACGCATGTAACTCAGTGGATGCTGATAAATGTCGTACTTGAAATTTTCAGTCTGCATTGATTCCATCCTGCAGGGGAAAAAATGCCCTCATAAAGCTATTTACCTGAGCTGTTTTTCATAGGAAGCTTTAGATTTTAAGATAACGGAGAGTGTTAAATATCTGATGCCTCCATTCAAGGATTGCATGATTCACCTTTTTGATTTTGTGCATTTTATTTTATTTTTTAAATTGCAAAGTTTTTCATTTCTAGAACTGCCTCCCTCCAGATGACTTCAGAAAGCATAACCATACCCGTCAAATATGGACCATAAACGAGGAACTTATTCAAAGATGGCTGACTTTCTCAACAGGCAGACTTTCATTGGATATAGTAAAGTAAGATTTTTGTTAAATTCTTATTTAAGTGTCAAAAGTGAACAACTGCTTAGTTCAGCAAAACAGCAAGTTTTTTACTTGTATTTTAATAAAGGACTTCGGGCCTTGATTTTGTAACGAGTGCGCACGCGCAGTGCCCGATCTGCACATGCGCAGGTCGGCAGTTAGGCAGAGGCGTTCGCGGGGCGGCGTTGCGGGGGTGGGCCCGGGACGTTTTCGGGACGACCGTGTGACGTCACATGCGGCTGCTGTGATGCGGAAAATGGCAGCAGCCCGTCTGCCTTCGTAGCCATGCTGCGGAGGCAGGGGGACTGTCCTTACTCTGCGATGCGATTGCAATTAAATTGTGATTGCATCGCTAGCAGCCATTAGCATGCTGGGTGGCCCACAGCAAACTAGTGATGGCAGTTGCAGTTTTGCTAATCAACTGAAGCTGAAAGAGGGCCTTAGACCCATCCCGCAATTATACAGGAACACTGAATTCACTGTTACCTACATGTTGGTTTGTTGAGATTGTAAGTAGTGACAGGTCCCCTGTAAATGCCGCCTTTACTTGAAACCAGGAGCAGGACCATTGCATGTTACCAGGCACTGCTGATTTCTGAGCAGGAATCCAGCCATCTGTGACAATTCATTTAGCCGAGACAGAATGAGGAAAGTAATTCAGCAGTTGATATGCTGATTGGGTCTAAGGCATCGGTCGTCAACCGTGGTCCTCCAGCTGCTGTGGAACTACACATCCCAGCATGCCCTGCCACAGTTTTGCTATTAAGGCATGCTAAAACTGAAGCAGGGCATGTTGGGATGTGTGGTTCCACAGCAGCTGGAGGGTCGAATTTAAAGACCTATGGTCTAAGGTCTAATGCAGTGCTTACATTCTGTCCTAACTGTGAGACATTACAAGGCAGATGGAAAGCTCCTGCTCTGTAAGCTGCCGCAGCCGCTTTGCAATAAAAAATGGATATTCAATTACCCGCACCTACTGCGAGTGTAAAAGTATGACTGGAGGGGCTATCTAATTAGCCCTGATAAGCCAGCTCGTGCCGTGACTTTACAGGGATTTGCTTCACCTGCCTCCGACAGGCAAAGCAAAATCCCCGAAAACAGACCCGTTTTCACCCGAAAACGGGGCTGTTTCTACCGAAAACACAGGTTTCGCTGAACCTGCGTGTTTTTGGGTGAAAAAACATTGATGAAGCATCGGGAAATATCACCCGAAGCTTCATCGGCGGCTATTGAATATCCCCCTAGGAGAGAGAGCCACACCTACTGTAATTGCTGCATGAGGTGGGGCAGGACATGTTACGGTAGTTGACCAAAGTGGACAAACTTAATTTCAAAGGATGCAACAATGCATTTGTGACAATGTGTTTCAAAAATAAATAAAAGGCATTCCTGAAGTGTGTTGCACTAAAGGAAACTACATGCCAAGATTGCACAGCTAAAGAGTTCTGAGAAAAAATGAGGAATAATGCATATACGTAACACAAATATAACACAGATCAAGCATGCATGTTCCCTTCTATAATTTATTTCTAAGCAAAGACTGTTTATTATTTATTTTAACAGTGAAATTGACAAAGTGTTCTCATCAGCTGCTTGTCTAAATGGAAGTTTTCTATCAACTAGGTACGTGTTCATGCTCATCTCATTATTCTTTATGCCATTATTTTATAATATTGTATAGTATGGTAAAGTCTGATCTCTACGATCTAAGCTGTTTAGGATTTTTGTGAAGATTACAGTAGTGGGTCCTTCAAGGTCTTTAAACTTTTCCTTTATCAAAGTGTTTAACATTAACCCATACTTACGGTGTCCCTGGATGATTGAGGGGCATGGCCAAATATGGGAGGTGTGACCACACCTGCTCTGAAAATCAATTTCAAAATATAAATGCAAGCTACAGCCTCATCCCCCACATCTTGCCCGGGGCCCCTCAGACATGGCCAGGCAATTAGTAACTGCTGTTCCCTCTCTGCTTCCCTGCTGATGAGTCAAACCTAGCTTTAATACCTATTTCACATTTATACCCAGCACTTGGTACAGTATGTCCAAGCTACAGAATACAAACTGTCCAGTATCCATATTGTGATCTGATGTATCCTTTGTATTCCAAGGCTTTACAACTCAAAAACAATTGTTAGGTCTTGTAACTCAACAGACAGTGATAACTCCAGTGATGCGACTGAGAACTGTTACTCATGGTTCCTGGCTGGACCACTGTGATATGTATAGCCCAGTGGTTGAGGCATTTGATATTCCAGCTGTCAGGATCCCGGTGCTCAACATACCGGTGCCGGGATCCCGACAGCCGCCACCGTGCCCACAGCATGGCGAGCAAAAGGGCTCTTTTGTGCTCACCCTGCTGCCTGCATGCCGGCGGTCGGGATCTCGGCGCTGGCATAACATAGTAGATCCATCCAGTGGGGAAGGAAAAACTCTTAGATTCTGTCCGTCCTATCCCGATGTGCCTCCTTTCTGCTCAGTCTCTGTCTCTCTTCTTTGTTTATTTGTACAGTGGTTTATTTTCCCTGTGTGTGTATATGTATGTATGTGCAATACTTATCGATATCCAATGAAAGTTCTAATCTATGGGACTAATTCAGACCTGATCGTACCCCTGACAAGCGGGGGGATGCCCAGCACAGGGCTAGTCCACCCCGCTTGTCTGGCCCTCCCCCCGCAAAAGCATCGCACGGCGGCAATGCTTTTGTACCTGAAGAGTAGCTCCCTACCAGCGCAGCTACTGCACGCTGGCAGGGAGCTACCTGTCGCTCTCCGGGTTGCAGCGGCTGCGTGTAACATCATGCAGCCGCTGCGGCCCACCCCCCGCGTGGTCCAGGCACGCCTGCATTGCCCGTACTGCGCCACGAAAACGGCGGCCCAACGCCGCCAGCCCACCCCCTCCCGCCCAGTGAACGCCTCTGCCTGTCAATTAGGCAGAGGCGATCGCTGGGCAGAGATTCCGATTGCATCTCTGGCATGCGCTGGTGCACTGTGGCAGCAGCGCATGCGCAGTTCAGACCAGATCGTCCGCCGTGCGAAAATGCACAGCAGCGATCAGGTCTGAATTAGGCCTTATGTCAATAAATCTCTGCAGTTCCCCACCACATTGCTTAAAGTTACTTGTTTTCCACAGCATTGCAGAGTGCTATTTTCTAGTGATCACCAAAGAATAACTACTAAGGGGACACACAGTTTGAAAGAGGAGACCCTCCTCTGTGAAGGCAGGTTGCCTCAATGTTTCTGGGGGAGATATAGCACAGTGGGTCTAATTCATGTTTTTATGCAAATGCAATTTTCTAGGCTACGGAATTGCTAATATTAGCAAGTGAGCTGCCTCCCTGAAACAAAAAGAGATGCCGACTCATTTGCTGTTGCATTCATATTTGCGACCTATATGCAAAAATTAGTAACATTGGGACTAAGCGTTGGTCTATGCCTACGCAAACTGAACACAGCCGTAGCCGCCATGTTTTTGCACATTAGAGCTTGCAGCCGCCAGCAGATACACGCTCTGAACACAGCCATGACACGCCTGCACAAGCAGATTATGCTGATTACAATGATATGCAGCATGCCTATATTTTGTGTGCATTCATGGCTGCATATGAAATGGTACGTTAGTGTTTTCCAAGAAAACACTGTAAAGCATTTCATATGCAGTCAGAGCCACGATTGCACACAAAATATAGGCATGCTGCATATCATTTTAATCAGCATAATCTGCTTGTGCAGGCGTGCCATGGCTGTTTTTCAGAGCAGTTGCAGCTGCAGACGCACTGAGAATATAAGCATGCCGCATTTAATTTTTTTTAAAAACAGTCTGCTTGTGCGTCCTATTAGCATAGCGATGCGAACAAGACGTGTTTTTGGCAAAAATAATGCCCGAAGCTAACGGAGTTGCACGGGACCTGTCAGCTCGCTCACTTGCGATTAATTTACACTTAGCTGCCACCATTAAGGGTTAAGTAGCACTTGCATTCTACCTGCATATAGTTATATTCAACAATAATGTCACACATGTATGTAGAGTGTACCTTACGGATCCCAGGCTATGAGTCTGTGTAAGAACTGCAAAGACCAGGCTAAATTAAAGGAGATTCAATTTAAAAAAAATCCTATGCTTACAGTACAAAAATATTTAAACAATTAGACATACAGATTATTATTTGTGCAAATAAATTTCTATGAAAATATTGGGTGAAAATAATAAAACCACAATGTCCCTTACACCGACGGTAAACTGAAATTTGCATGTAGATGGTCACAAGAAGTTACACTGAATCAATTCAGCATGATATGCCCTATGAATTGAATATTGTCATACAGGTCTGTCGGTCATTTATCCCTATCCAAGGTGCTCTTAGGCCCCACCTCCCCAGTGAAAATGCTAATTAGGTCTGTCCACACACATCTTTAGTCAGTTTGCTTAATTAACAGGGTTTTTTGTGGAGGGGAGAAGAGGTTTGCAACATACTTCAAGGAGTGGTCATAAAATTTTGGCCTAAGAACAATTTTGAACATAATCGTAATATTGACATATAGGCCAGTCTACAGGGTCATAAATTCACATATGCAATTGTACAACTGAGCCCCCTTTGAAGCACATCCTTGCATGTGATTTTGGGAATGGAATCCACCATCCCTGAATGCTTAGATTTTTCCAGAGTGCAAGGGGTAATGCCTGTTTCTCTAACGTCCTAAGTGGATGCTGGGGACTCCGTCAGGACCATGGGGAATAGCGGCTCCGCAGGAGACAGGGCACAAAAAGTAAGCTTTTAGGATCACATGGTGTGTACTGGCTCCTCCCCCTATGACCCTCCTCCAAGCCTCAGTTAGGTTTTTGTGCCCGTCCGAGCAGGGTGCAATCTAGGTGGCTCTCCTAAAGAGCTGCTTAGAAAAAGTTTTTTAGGTTTTTTATTTTCAGTGAGTCCTGCTGGCAACAGGCTCACTGCATCGAGGGACTTAGGGGAGAGAATTTCAACTCACCTGCGTGCAGGATGGATTGGATTCTTAGGCTACTGGACACCATTAGCTCCAGAGGGAGTCGGAACACAGGTCTCACCCTGGGGTTCGTCCCGGAGCCGCGCCGCCGACATCCCTTACAGATGCTGAAGATTGAAGGTCCGGAAACAGGCGGCAGAAGGCTCTTCAGTCTTCATGAAGGTAGCGCACAGCACTGCAGCTGTGCGCCATTGTTGTCACACACTTCACACCAGACGGTCACGGAGGGTGCAGGGCGCTGCTGGGGGCGCCCTGGGCAGCAATATATAATACCTTTTATGGCAAAAGAATACATCACATATAGCCATTAAGGCTATATGTATGTATTTAACCCATGCCAAATGTCTAAAACTCCGGGAGAAAAGCCCGCCGGAATAGGGGGCGGGGCTTATTCTCCTCAGCACACAGCGCCATTTTCCTGCTCAGCTCCGCTGTGAGGAAGGCTCCCAGGACTCTCCCCTGCACTGCACTACAGAAACAGGGTAAAACAGAGAGGGGGGGCATATTTTGGCGATATTTTTATATATTTAAGCGGCTATAAGGAACAACACTTATATAGGGTTGTTCCCATATATATTATAGCGCTTGGGTGTGTGCTGGCAAACTCTCCCTCTGTCTCCCCAAAGGGCTAGTGGGGTCCTGTCTTCGATAAGAGCATTCCCTGTGTGTCTGCTGTGTGTCGGTACGTGTGTGTCGACATGTATGAGGACGATGTTGGCGTGGAGGCAGAGCAATTGCCGATAATGGTGATGTCACCCCCCAGGGAGTCGACACCGGAATGGATGGCTTTGTTTATGGAATTACGTGATAATGTCAGCACATTACAAAAATCAGTTGACGACATGAGACGGCCGGCAAACCAGTTAGTACCTGCCCAGGCGTCTCATACACCGTCAGGGGCTGTAAAGCGCCCTTTACCTCAGTCGGTCGACACAGACCCAGACACAGACACTGAATCTAGTGTCGACGGTGATGAAACAAACGTATTTTCAAGTAGGGCCACACGTTATATGATCACGGCAATGAAGGAGGCTTTGCATATCTCTGATACTACAAGTACCACAAAAAGGGGTATTATGTGGGGGGTGAAAAAACTACCTGTAGTTTTTCCTGAATCAGAGGAATTAAATGATGTATGTGATGAAGCGTGGGTTAACCCAGATAGAAAAATGCTAATTTCAAAAAAGTTATTAGCATTATACCCTTTCCCGCCAGAGGTTAGGGCGCGCTGGGAAACACCCCCTAGGGTGGATAAGGCGCTCACACGCTTATCAAAACAAGTGGCGTTACCGTCTCCTGATACGGCCGCCCTCAAGGATCCAGCTGATAGGAGGCTGGAAACTACCCTGAAAAGTATATACACTCAAGTGTAAATCATGGATGCTAATACCCAGGATGGGAGGCAAACCTCATGTATAATGTTGACCTTATGGATCCATTCCTTTTTTTGCATGTAACCAATTTAGATACAGAATGTAATTTTATGGATACATTTTAGAATAACGTAATATATGGACATTGCATTTAACTGATGTGTATGTGTACTATATATAAATATAGGTTTTTAGGTTGTATTTGGATTGTATATGTATTAATTTTGATGGTGGAACCTGATTGGCGGAGGAGGATATGAAACATAGCCAGAGGGATATAAAGAGACCAGGGGGGTCACTTCCACCATGCACCCTGAGGAAGGATTTGTTATCCGAAACGCGTTGGTGAATTACACAGGAGGACCCTAGGCTGAACCACACCACGTATGTTGGTACTAATATTTTTTTGGCAAGGATTGTTGCAACCTAAAAATTATTTTTCCTTGTTCCATCTGAAGGGTACCAGTGGAAGTGGCCTCACCTTTTCTCATATAGGGAATCTCCTGTGTTGTTTTGATTTTTGTCTTGTGGACTATTTCCATTTTTATCTATTTTATTGTTCTAAAAAGTTTTTTAGTAATAAAAAAATCATCATTTTTCTGGCGGGATTTTCCATTTTATTGATCGCCCGGGAGCCAATAGTGTGGGGGTATCGGAGGTCGAGGACAGAAGTCTGGACCAAAAAGATACCTTTCAACGCACATAGGGCTTGATATAAAGGTAAGCCTGGTGCAGATGGGCGACCTATTATAAAGTTGATGTGATATGGTGTATTGAGAAGTTATCCATATAACAAGCATTGGGGGAGGTCCAGAATAGAAGCAAGGACCCAAAGATACCTTTCAACGCACATAGGGCCCATCATAAAGGTCAGTCTCCTAAAAATTGGGACTGAAAGGATCGATTGAAAATAAGGGGACTCACTAATTTGTTTTCTCTTTGAGGAAAAAGAAACTATACGGACCGGAAATTGTGTATAGCAGCGCTGGGAGATCGCCTCTTTATGTTATATTGTGACTAGAAAGGAGTGGTGCTCCTTATTTGGTGGTTTGCCGAGCTGCAGCTAGGGCGCAAGTTACTGTTACACATTTTTTTTTTTTTTTTGACTCATACTGGTGTTATACTGCGACCAGCCATCGCTTCAGCCTGGATGTGCAGTGCTGGGGTCGTCTGGTTGGATTCCCTGACTGAAAATATTGATACCCTGGATAGGGACAGTATTTTATTGACTATAGAGCAATTAAAGGATGCTTTCCTTTATATGCGAGATGCGCAGAGAGATATTTGCACTCTGGCATCGAGAGTAAATGCGATGTCCATATCTGCCAGAAGGAGTTTATGGACGCGACAGTGGTCAGGTGATGCGGATTCCAAACGACATATGGAAGTATTGCCGTATAAAGGGGAGGAATTATTTGGCGTCGGTCTATCGGATCTGGTGGCTACGGCAACTGCCGGAAAATCCACTTTTTTACCTCAGACCCCCTCCCAACAGAAAAAGACACCGTCTTTTCAGCCGCAGTCCTTTCGTTCCTATAAGAACAAGCGGACAAAAGGACAGTCATATCTGCCTCGGGGCAGAGGAAGGGGTAAGAGAGGGCAGCAAGCAGCCCCTGCCCAGGAACAGAAGCCCTCCCAGGGTTCTGCAAAGCCCTCAGCATGACGCTGGGGCCTTACAAGCGGACTCAGGAACGGTGGGGGGTCGACTCAAGAATTTCAGCGCACAGTGGGCTTGCTCACAGGTGGACCCCTGGATTCTACAGGTAGTATCTCAGGGTTACAGGTTGGAATTCGAGAAGTCTCCCCCTCGCCGGTTCCTAAAGTCTGCTTTGCCAACGTCTCCCTCAGACAGGGCGACGGTATTGGAAGCCATTCACAAGCTGTTTGCTCAGCAGGTGATAGTCAAGGTACCCCTCCTACAACAGGGAAAGGGGTATTACTCCACGCTATTTGTGGTACCGAAGCCGGACGGCTCGGTAAGACCTATTCTAAATCTCAAATCTTTGAACCTGTACATACAAAAATTCAAGTTCAAGATGGAGTCACTCAGAGCAGTGATAGCGAATCTGGAAGAAGGGGACTTTATGGTGTCCCTGGACATAAAGGACGCTTACCTGCATGTCCCAATTTGCCCTTCACATCAAGGGTACCTCAGGTTCGTGGTGCAAAACTGTCATTATCAGTTTCAGACGCTGCCGTTTGGATTGTCCACGGCACCTCGGGTCTTTACCAAGGTAATGGCCGAAATGATGATCCTTCTACGAAGAAGAGGCGTATTAATTATCCCTTACTTGGACGATCTCCTGATAAGGGCAAGATCCAGAGAACAGCTGGAAGACGGAGTAGCACTAACCCAACTAGTGCTGCAACAACACGGGTGGATTCTGAATTTTCCAAAATCTCAGTTGACCCCGACGACACGTCTGCTGTTCCTGGGAATGATTCTGGACACGGTTCAGAAAAAGGTGTTTCTTCCGGAGGAGAAAGCCAGGGAGCTATCCGAACTTGTCAGGAACCTCCTAAAACCAGGGACAGTGTCTGTGCATCAATGCACAAGAGTCCTGGGAAAGATGGTGGCTTCTTACGAAGCGATTCCATTCGGCAGATTCCACGCACGAACTTTTCAGTGGGATCTGCTGGACAAATGGTCCGGATCGCATCTGCAGATGCATCAGCGGATAACCTTATCGCCACGGACAAGGGTGTCTCTTCTGTGGTGGTTGCAGAGTGCTCATCTGTTAGAGGGCCGCAGATTCGGCATACAGGACTGGGTCCTGGTGACCACGGATGCCAGTCTGAGAGGCTGGGGAGCGGTCACACAAGGAAGAAACTTCCAGGGAGTATGGTCAAGCCTGGAGATGTCTCTTCACATAAATATACTGGAGCTAAGAGCGATTTACAATGCTCTAAGTCTGGCAAAACCCCTGCTTCAGGGTCAGCCGGTGTTGATCCAGTCGGACAACATCACGGCAGTCGCCCACGTAAACAGACAGGGCGGCACAAGAAGCAGGACAGCAATGGCAGAAGCTGCAAGGATTCTTCGCTGGGCGGAAGATCATGTGATAGCACTGTCAGCAGTATTCATTCCGGGAGTGGACAACTGGGAAGCAGACTTCCTCAGCAGACACGATCTACACCCAGGAGAGTGGGGACTTCATCCAGAAGTCTTCCACATGATTGTGAACCGTTGGGAAAAACCAATGGTGGATATGATGGCGTCCCGCCTCAACAAAAAACTGGACAGGTATTGCGCCAGGTCAAGAGATCCTCAGGCAATAGCTGTGGACGCTCTGGTAACACCGTGGGTGTTCCAGTCAGTGTATGTGTTCCCTCCTCTGCCTCTCATACCAAAAGTACTGAGAATTATACGGCAAAAGGGAGTAAGAACGATACTAGTGGCTCCGGATTGGCCAAGAAGAACTTGGTACCCGGAACTTCAAGAGATGCTCACGGAGGATCCGTGGCCTCTACCTCTAAGACGGGACCTGCTTCAGCAGGGACCGTGTCTATTCCAAGACTTACCGCGGCTGCGTTTGACGGCATGGCGGTTGAACGCCGAATTCTAAAGGAAAAAGGCATTCCGGAAGAGGTCATTCCTACACTGGTAAAGGCCAGGAAGGAGGTGACTGCACAACATTATCACCGCATTTGGAGGAAATATGTTGCGTGGTGTGAGGCCAGGAAGGCCCCCACGGAGGAATTTCAACTGGGTCGATTCCTACATTTCCTGCAAACAGGATTGTCTATGGGCCTCAAATTGGGGTCCATTAAGGTTCAAATTTCGGCCCTGTCGATTTTCTTCCAGAAAGAATTGGCTTCAGTTCCTGAAGTCCAGACTTTTGTAAAAGGAGTACTACATATACAGCCCCCGGTTGTGCCCCCAGTGGCACCGTGGGATCTTAACGTAGTCTTTGATTTTCTAAAATCCCATTGGTTTGAGCCGCTCAAATCGGTGGAGATGAAGTATCTTACATGGAAAGTAACCATGCTACTGGCCCTGGCTTCAGCCAGGAGAGTATCAGAATTGGCGGCTTTATCATATAAGAGCCCATATCTGATTTTCCATACGGACAGGGCAGAACTGCGGACGCGTCCTCATTTTCTGCCTAAGGTGGTGTCAGCGTTTCACCTGAACCAGCCTATTGTGGTGCCTGCGGCTACTAACGAGTTGGAGGATTCCAAGTTGTTGGACGTGGTCCGGGCATTGAAAATATATATTTCAAGAACGGCTGGAGTCAGAAAGTCTGACTCACTGCTTATATTGTATGCACCCAACAAGATGGGTGCTCCTGCTTCTAAGCAGACGATTGCTCGTTGGATTTGTAGCACAATTCAACTTGCACATTCTGTGGCAGGCTTGCCACAACCTAAATCTGTCAAGGCCCATTCCACAAGGAAAGTGGGCTCATCCTGGGCGGCTGCCCGGGGAGTCTCGGCATTACAACTCTGCCGAGCTGCTACTTGGTCAGGGGCAAACACGTTTGCAAAATTCTACAAATTTGATACCCTGGCTGAGGAGGACCTTGAGTTCTCTCATTCGGTGCTGCAGAGTCATCCGCACTCTCCCGCCCGTTTGGGAGCTTTGGTATAATCCCCATGGTCCTGACGGAGTCCCCAGCATCCACTTAGGACGTCAGAGAAAATAAGAATTTACTTACCGATAATTCTATTTCTCGTAGTCCGTAGTGGATGCTGGGCGCCCATCCCAAGTGCGGATTGTCTGCAATACTTGTACATAGTTATTGTTACAAAAAAATCGGGTTGTTATTTGTTGTGAGCCGTCTGTTCAGAGGCTCCTACGTTTGTCATACTGTTAACTGGGTTCAGATCACAAGTTATACGGTGTGATTGGTGTGGCTGGTATGAGTCTTACCCGGGGTTCAATATCCTTCCTTATTGTGTACGCTCGTCCGGGCACAGTACCTAACTGAAGCTTGGAGGAGGGTCATAGGGGGAGGAGCCAGTACACACCATGTGATCCTAAAAGCTTACTTTTTGTGCCCTGTCTCCTGCGGAGCCGCTATTCCCCATGGTCCTGACGGAGTCCCCAGCATCCACTACGGACTACGAGAAATAGAATTATCGGTAAGTAAATTCTTATTTTTTATTCATGCAAATTGTTTAACCCAAACAGATTTAACCAATATGTCCGAATTACCATTTTTGTCCGTTTTCCAGTATTTGGCAGCAAATGGTCGACTGTCAATTGCCAGATTTTATTCCAGTCCGCCAACTAGTTGGATGGTTGGACAGATATTCTTAAGGAGTGGGGCCAGCTTTACTGTTCTGTGAAGACAAGCTTTAAACACTGAATTAGATTGTGATGCATTTACTCGCTTATGGCTGTTTATTAACCTCTAAATAGCTACTCACCAGTTTAACTGGTAGACCAGTGGTTGTTCATGGCGTCATGTGCAGGATAGAGGCATGTGCGCTGGGTAATATATGGATTTTGCGGTTTGTCTTTTTTCTCTATCGTCCTAAGTGGATGCTGGGGTTCCTGAAAGGACCATGGGGAATAGCGGCTCCGCAGGAGACAGGGCACAAAAAAGTAAAGCTTTTACCAGATCAGGTGGTGTGCACTGGCTCCTCCCCCTATGACCCTCCTCCAGACTCCAGTTAGATTTTGTGCCCGAACGAGAAGGGTGCAATCTAGGTGGCTCTCCTAAGGAGCTGCTTAGAGAAAGTTTAGCTTAGGTTTTTTACTTTACAGTGAGTCCTGCTGGCAACAGGATCACTGCAACGAGGGACTTAGGGGAGAAGTAGTGAACTCACCTGCGTGCAGAGTGGATTTGCTGCTTGGCTACTGGACACTAGCTCCAGAGGGACGATCACAGGTACAGCCTGGATGGTCACCGGAGCCGCGCCGCCGGCCCCCTTGCAGACGCTGAAGAGAGAAGAGGTCCAAAATCGGCGGCTGAAGACTCCTGAGTCTTCATAAAGGTAGCGCACAGCACTGCAGCTGTGCGCCATTTTCCTCTCAGCACACTTCACACAACAGTCACTGAGGGTGCAGAGCGCTGGGGGGGGCGCTCTGAGAGGCAAATAAAAACCTTATTAGAGGCAAAAAATACCTCACATATAGCCCACAGAGGCTATATGGAGATATTTAACCCCTGCCTAACTTCAAAAATAGCGGGAGACGAGCCCGCCGTAAAAGGGGCGGGGCCTATCTCCTCAGCACACAGCGCCATTTTCTCTCACAGAAAAGCTGGAGAGAAGGCTCCCAGGCTCTCCCCTGCACTGCACTACAGATACAGGGTTAAAACAGAGAGGGGGGGCACTGATTTTGGCGATATTGTATATATATAAAAGATGCTATAAGGGAGAAACACTTATATAAGGTTGTCCCTATATAATTATAGCGTTTTTGGTGTGTGCTGGCAGACTCTCCCTCTGTCTCCCCAAAGGGCTAGTGGGTCCTGTCCTCTGTCAGAGCATTCCCGGTGTGTGTGCTGTGTGTCGGTACGTGTGTGTCGACATGTATGAGGACGATGTTGGTGAGGAGGCGGAGAAATTGCCTGTAATGGTGATGTCACTCTCTAGGGAGTCGACACCGGAATGGATGGCTTATTTAGAGAATTACGTGAGAATGTCAACACGCTGCAAGGTCGGTTGACGACATGAGACGGCCGACAATCTATTAGGACCGGTCCAGGCGTCTCAGAAACACCGTCAGGGGTTTTAAAAACGCCCATTTACCTCAGTCGGTCGACACAGACACAGACACGGACACTGAATACAGTGTCGACGGTGAATAAACAAACGTATTTCTCATTAGGGCCACACGTTAAGGGCAATGAAGGAGGTGTTACGTGTTTCTGATACTACAAGTACCACAAGAAAGGGTATTATGTGGGAGTGAAAAAACTACCTGTAGTTTTTCCTGAATCAGATAAAATAAAATGAAGTGTGTGATGATGCGTAGGGTTACCCCGATAGCAAATATTGGCGTTATACCCTTTCCCGCCAGAAATTAGGGTACGTTGGGAAACACCCCTTAGGGTGATAAGGCGCTCACACGCTTATCAAGTGGCGTTACCGTCTCCAGATACGGCCGCCCTCAAGGAGCCAGCTGATAGGAAGCTGGAAAAATATCCTAAAAAGTATATACACACATACGGTGGTTATACTGCGACCAGCGATCGCCATCAGCCTGGAGATGCAGTGCTGGGTTGGCTTGGTCGGTTTCCCTGACTGAAAATATTTTATTCATGTAGAGCATTTAATAGGATGCATTCTATATATATGTATGTGAGATGCACAGAGGGATATTTGCTCTCTGGCATCAAGATAAGTGCGTTGTCCATATCTCCCAGAAGATGTCAGGGACACGACAGTGGTCAGGTGATACAGATCCCATACGGCAGATGGAAGTATTGCTGTATAAAGGGAAGGAGTTATTTGGGGGTCGGTCCATCGGACCTGGGGACCACAGCAACAGCTGGGAAATCCAACCTTTTTTACCCCAAGTTACATCTCAGCTAAAAAAGACACCATCTTTTCAGCCTCAATCTTTCCTTTCCCATGAGGGCATGCAGGCAAAAGGCCAGTCATATCTGCCCAGACATAGAGGTAAGGGAAGTAGACTGCAGCAGGCAGCCCTTTCCCAGGAAAAGAAGCCCTCCACCGCGTCTGCCAAGTCCTCAGCATGACGCTGGGGCCGTGCAAGCGGACTCAAGGTGGGGGGGTAGTCTCAAGAGTCTCAGGGCGCAGTGGGATCACTCGCAAGTTGACCCCTAGATCGTACGAGTATTATCCCAGGGGTAAAGATTGGAGAGTCGAGACATCTTCTCCTCGCAGGTTCCTGAAGTCTGCTTTACCAACGGCTCCCTCCGACAGGGAGGCAGCATTGGAAACAATTCACAAGCTGTATATCCAGCAGGTGATAATCAAAGTACCCCTCCTACGACAAGGAAAAGGGTATTATTTTTCCACACTATATTGTGGTACTGAAGCCAGACGGCTTGGTGACACATAGTCTAAATCTAATATGTTTTGAACACTTACATAAAAGGTTCAAATCGAGATAAAGTCACTCAGAGCAGTGATAGCGAACCGGAAAAAAGGGGACTATATGGTGTCCCTGGACATCAAGGATTACCTCCATGTCCAAATTTTGTCCTTCTCATCAAGGGTACCTCTGGTTCGTGGTACAGAACTGTCAATATCAGTTTCAGACGATGCCGTTTGAATTATCCACGGCACCCCGGGCCTTTTTACCAAGGTAATGGCCGAAAAGATGTTTCTTCAAAGAAAAAAGGCATCTAAATTATCCCTTACTTGCACGACCTAAAAAGGGCAAGTTCCAGAGAACAGTTGGAGGTCGGAAGAGCACTATCTAAAGTAGTTCTTCGACGGCACGACTGGATTCTAAATATTCCAAGAATCGCAGCTGTTTTCCGACGATACGTCTGCTGTTCCTAGGGATGACTCTGGACACGGTTCAGAAAAAGGTTTTTCTTCCCGAGGAAAAAGCCAAGGAGTTATCCGACCTGTCAGGAACCTCCTAAAACCAGGAAAGGTGTCTGTACATCAATGCACAAGAGTCCTGGGAAAAATGGTGGCTTTTTACGAAGCAATTCCATTCGGCAGATTCCATGCAACAATTTTCCAAAGGGATCTGTTGGACAAATGGTCAGGGTCGCATCCTCAGATGCACCTGCGAATAACCCTGTCGCCAAGGACAAGGGTATATCTTCTGTGGTGGTTGCAAAAGGCTCATCTATTGGAGGGCCGCAGATTCGGCATACAGGATTTGATCCTGGTGACCACGGACGCCAGCCTGAGAGGTTGGGGAGCAGTCACACAAGGAAGAAACTTCCAGGGGGTATGGACGAACCTGGAAAAGTCTCTTCACATAAACATTCTGGTACTAAGAGCAATCTAAAATGCTCTAAGCCAGGCGGAACCACTCCTGCAAGGAAAACCGGTGTTGATTCAGTCGGACAACATCACGGCGGTCGCCCATGTAAACAGACAGGGCGGCACAAGAAGCAGGAGTGCAATGGCAGAAGCTGCCAAGATTCTTCGCTGGGCGGAGAATCACGTAATAGCACTGTCAGCAGTGTTCTTCCCGGGCGTGGACAACTGGGAAGCAGACTTCCTCAGCAGACACGATATTCACCCGGGAGAGGGGGGTCTTCATCCAGAAGTCTTCCACATGCTAATAAACTGTTGGGAAAGACCAATGGTAGACATGATGGCGTCTCGCCTCAACAAGAAACTGGACAAGTATTGCGCCAGGTCAAGAGATCCACAGGCAATAGCTGTGGACGCACTGGTAACACCTTGGGTGTACAAATCAGTATATGTGTTTCCTCCTCTGCCTCTCATACCAAAGGTATTGAAGATTATACGGTGAAGAGGAGTAAGAACAATACTAGTGGCTCCGGATTGGCCAAGAAGGACTTGGTACCCGGAACTTCAAGAGTTGGTCACGGACGACCCGTGCCCTCTACTTCTGAGAAGGGACCTGCTACAACAGGGTCCCTGTCTCTTTCAAGACTTACCGCGGCTGCGTTTGACGGCATGGCGGTTGAACGCCAGATCCTAAAAGGGAAAGGCATTCCAGAAGAAGTCATTCCTACCTTGATTAAGGCAAGGAAGGAAGTCACCGCGAAACATTATCACCGCATTTGGCGAAAATATGTCGCGTGGTGCGAGGATCGGAGTGTTCCGACGGAGGAATTTCAACTGGGTCGTTTCCTACATTTCCTACAATCAGGATTGTCTATGGGTCTCAAATTGAGATCTATTAAGGTTCAAATTTCGGCCCTGTCAATATTCTTCCAAAAAGAATTGGCCTCAGTTCCTGAGGTACAGACTTTTGTTAAAGGAGTACTGCATATACAGCCTCCTGTGGTGCCTCCGGTGGCACCGTGGGATCTAAATGTAGTTTTAGATTTCCTCAAATCCCATTGGTTTGAACCATTGAAAAAGGTGGATTTTAAATATCTCACATGGAAAGTGACTATGTTACTGGCCCTGGCTTCCGCCAGGAAAGTATCTGAATTGGCGGCTTTATCTTATAAAAGCCCTTATCTAATCTTCCATTCGGATAGGGCAGAACTGAGGACTCGTCCGCATTTTCTCCCTAAGGTGGTATCAGCGTTTCACCTGAACCAACCTATTGTGGTGCCTGCGGCCACTGGCGACTTGGAGGACTCCAAGTTGTTGGACGTTGTCAGAGCCTTAAAAATATACATTTCAAGGACGGCTGAAGTCAGAAAATCTGACTCGCTGTTGATACTATATGCACACAACAAGTTGGGTGCCCCTGCTTCTAAGCAGACGATTGCTCGTTGGATTTGTAACACAATTCAACTTGCTCATTCTGTGGCAGGCCTGCCACAGCCTAAATCTGTTAAGGCCCATTCCACAAGGAAGGTGGGCTCATCTTGGGCGGCTGCCCGAGGGGTCTCGGCATTACAATTCTGCCGAGCAGCTACGTGGTCGGGGGAAAACACGTTTGTAAAATTCTACAAATTTGATACCCTGGCAAAAGAGGACTTGGAATTCTCTCATTCGGTGCTGCAGAGTCATCCGCACTCTCCCGCCCGTTTGGGAGCTTTGGTATAATCCCCATGGTCCTTTCAGGAACCCCAGCATCCACTTAGGACGATAGAGAAAATAAGAATTTACTTACCGATAATTCTATTTCTCGGAGTCCGTAGTGGATGCTGGGCGCCCATCCCAAGTGCGGATTATCTGCAATACTGTACATAGTTATTGTTAACAAATTCGGGTTATATTGTTAAGGAGCCATCTTTAAGAGGCTCTTTCTGTTATCATACTGTTAACTGGGTTTAGATCACAAGTTGTACGGTGTGATTGGTGTGGCTGGTATGAGTCTTACCCGGGATTCAAATTGCCTCCCTTATTGTGTACGCTCGTCCGGGCACAGTACCTAACTGGAGTCTGGAGGAGGGTCATAGGGGGAGGAGCCAGTGCACACCACCTGATCTGGTAAAAGCTTTACTTTTTTGTGCCCTGTCTCCTGCGGAGCCGCTATTCCCCATGGTCCTTTCAGGAACCCCAGCATCCACTACGGACTCCGAGAAATAGAATTATCGGTAAGTAAATTCTTATTATTAGCTGTGTTGCATTAAAATGCATTGTGTTTATTTTTCCCTAGCAATAACGATCACTACAGGACGAGTAGCAAGTTCTCGGGGATAGACATGAGCGTTGCCAGACTCTACTTCCACAAGCTACTGAATTCTGCACAGCCACAAATTGTTCAACTGGTTAGTTTTCAATAGGTGTCAAAAATTGTGTGCACAGTACACACATGACACAATTATTTCACTAGTCGCTGGTGAATTAGGAATATTGGTTGCACCCATAAAATGTCTTCACTGCTGTTCATGTAAATATTATACAAAACAGAAAGACTTTTGCTATTGGTGCTCACAATATAATACTGCAAATCTGTGTGCATGTAGCAAATGAAACCAAGGGGATTTCAGTATTATACAACACAGAAAGACTTTTGCTATTGGCTCTCACAATAATATACTGAAAATCTTTGTGTATGTAGCAAATGAAACCAGTGGGATTTTTTTCATATTTTGATCAAAACATTTAAACTTGCAGCCCATCGTCAAGGGACCCCAATTCTATGCAAGTCCCTATATTAGCATAAATGCCCAGCACATAGGCCCTCATTCCGAGTTGTTTGCTTGCAAGCTGCTTTTAGCAGCTTTGCACACGCTAAGCCGCCGCCTACTGGGAGTGAATCTTAGCTTATCAAAATTGCGAACGAAAGATTAGCAAAATTGCGAATAGACACTTCTAAGCAGTTTCTGAGTAGCTCCACACTTACTCGGCATCTGCGATCAGTTCAGTCAGTTTCGTTCCTGGTTTGACGTCACAAACACACCCAGCGTTCGCCCAGACACTCCTCCGTTTCTCCAGCCACTCCCGCGTTTTTCCCAGAAACGGTAGCGTTTTTTCGCACACACCCATAAAACGGCCAGTTTCCGCCCAGAAACACCCACTTCCTGTCAATCACATTACGATCACCAGAACGAAGAAAAAACCTCGTAATGCCGTGAGTAAAATACCTAACTGCATAGCAAATTTACTTGGCGCAGTCGCACTGCGGACATTGCGCATGCGCATTAGCGACTAATCGCTCCGTTGCGAGAAAAATATAACGAACGAACAACTCGGAATGACCCCCATAATTCCATTGCAGTTATACTGTATGTGCTCATCTCCCAGATAAAGAGGGAAACCTTTATACAGGGGCTGGCTTGTAAGTCATTCCTAACTAGGCCATGTCAGTATTATATAAGCATGTGCCCAGTGCCTGACAGGGTGGAACATAAGGCCATATTAAACAAATATTTTTGGCACAATGTAAAAACATCACAGAAAATTGAATATAAGCAATCGATTGGATTGACACACAATTGATCATCTCTTTTTCCACAACATAAGCACAGGAGGGTCCTCATCATCCGGTACTTTAGGTTCTTATTGCCACTCCCCTGGCAGTTTTCAATTGTAAACACAGAGAACATAATGACACTTAAGGGTAGATTTACTAGAGCTTCTAAAACTGGCAAGTGCTGGAATTGCCCATGGCAACCATTCAGGTTTGGTCTATCATTTTCTGGAATGCAATAGAGAAGTGATAACTAGAATCTGATTGGTTACTATGGCCAACACCACCACTTGTATGTTTTAGAAGCTTTAGTAAATCTACCCCTTAGAATTCATGAGTAGTGGCTTGCGTCTTTTTTCTCTCGTCACTTTTATTGCTACTAGGTACCATTACAACTCAGTACAGTTCTTTACACTAGTGGTACCCTTCTCTGACCTCCTTCCATTGGGACACAAAAACCACACAAAAACCACAGAATGAACGAAACATGCACCAAAAAATTAACATAGTGCACAGTGAAAAGCGCCATATTAAGCAGAATGCGGAAAAGGCGTGGTCCTCCTGTAACGAAAACATTACTTACCAGAGTGGAGTAATGTGCTTGGCACCAAACTTGTAAAGACTCTTTGGGCTGTATTCAAATTATATATCATGCCCAATCTCCCTTCTAATCTCCTTTTCTAAAGTGATCCCGGCAATCGCGCATATTGCGCCCATAGTAATCAGAGTTAGATGCCTAAAGGGTTGGGCGCCCTCGCTACTCAGAGAGTAGCGAGCTGAAGTGATTATACCATGCCCATCAGCAGAAACAGAACGGGTGTGGAAGGGGGTGGAAAGAATTTAATTGAATACCGCCCCTTATGTAGGATTAACTAGGAAGGATATCCCAATTCACACAGAATTTATGTGATAGAACTGTGGACAAGTACAAACCCCTCACCAACAAACTGAGGGTGATGTAGAATCAAGTTTGCCCTGTGTCTCTTCCCGGTACTGTAGAGTTCTGCTAGATCATACAAGCTGTGTTATTATTAAAAACAGTACTTTGAGTCAGTATTTTCTCTTTAGGTGATTTGAAACATTACTAGGATTTTGGGTTGTTTTGTTTCTTCTCCCACTGCATCATATGTGCCATTTACTGTCCTGCAAATTTACAAATCCGTTTTAGAAGAATGTCTTTATTATTTTCAGTTTGCTTTCTATGTTGTTGCACCTAGGTGGCTGCTAGTTTGGAAAAAAATCTTATACCAAAACTACCAAGCTCTCCGCCTGACATTGAAGCTTTGAGACTGTACCTGACGCTACCAGAGTGTCCTCTCATGACCGATCCAAATAACTTCTCCTCTCTGGCAATCCCTTTTGGAAGTGCAATTATTAAGCTTGATAAGGCTCCCCTAAAAGTCCTAGGTAAGTCTGAGATTGCTACTGAGCGAGGTCAAAAGCAGATGCTCTACCTGTTTTAAGTGTACATGTGAAAATATAGCCAGCCGAGTGGCATCAAGGAGTAGCCATGTGGGAGTCTTCTTGTAAATAAAAATGGGTGTGACCTCACAAGAAAGGGGCATGGTCACACACTAGTACTAATTCACAATATGCCCACACAGTATGGCCACTTGTTGCGTATTATACCCATACAGTATGGTTCCTTACATACCACAACACAGTAGTGCCCCTTATACTCATTATGCCACACAGTAGGGCTCCCCTTACCTATCTGATACTAAACAGTGGACTGGGCCTAATGCCAAGCCACTCAACAGGGGCTCAGGCTATTGTTGCCAGCCTACCTTTGGGCACATAAAGTGACCCAGTCATTTATGACACGGACCCTCTGCCCGCCTAACATCCCCCACAGAGAATCATGCACGGATCAGTGAGATCCATTTATATAGGTCCCTGTGGCCGTGGCATTACCAACTCAACTAGTCAAGCCTATCAAATTCCAGATCCACCCACATAACCTTCAGTGCTTCCCTATCTAATTACATCCTCTCTGTACACTACACATAACATCACATATCTTGTCTTTCTTTACTCTCATACCCTCCTGACCCTTGGCCAACATTGCTGGGTGATCATATCGTACAACCCATTAAGAACCTAGCAATCTGGTGGACCATTATGCAATAGGTAGCATCTATCCTTGTGTATCAATGCCTATTTCCCTATAGATTGTAAGCTTGCGAGCAGGGCCTTCCTACCTCTATGTCTGTCTGCTTTCACCCAGTTTTGTTGTATTACTGTTGTTGTAATTGTAAAGCGCAACGAAATATGCCGCGCTATATAAGAAACTACTAATAAATAAATAATAAATAGTCATTTCTGGCTGGGGTTCCCTGGGGGTGTGCGGAGCCTCCTAATAAAGCCCCCCCTCCAGGCACCCAAGGGACAGGCATGAAGCCCGAGGCTTTCCCCGGCACCCCTGGGTGGTGGGTGGCGGGCTGATTGCCATTACGTGTAATTTAAAAGCCTCCCCTGCATGCTCGTACATGGAGAACCACATGTGCCAGCATGCAGAGCATTAAAGGGCCCGCTGGTACCTGTAGTTTCACAACAAAATAAATATTAGAATAACTACAGGACTCGCACACCGTCAAAAGTAAAACTTTAATAAAACATCCAGTATCAGTCCGGCATTCGCCCCAACTCATGTCTTGATAGGCTGTGCCACCTATATTTATCCATGCTGTTGTTCCCTCCTTGAGTACCATCTGTTTATTGTGCTATATATTGTGCTATATATATATATATATATATATATATACATACACTGTATGTATATGTCTTAGAATGTTTATTTTATTTCCCCATCCCTCCTACAGAAAAGTGGTGGTCTCTGCTTGAACATCCAGAGTTCATGCGGCTTGTGCAGCTTTTTAAAGACATTGTGTTACATCTCTTGAAACTCACAAAAATTGGGATTCCTTTCACGGAAAGAAGAATTTTCAACACCCTCCTTAATACAGCCCTAAAGGTTTTGGAAATCGTACACAGGGTAAGTGTATAGTTTGTGTATATGCAGTGAAGCATATGCTCAGATGATTAGTAATGCTATTGTTATACTGTTTAAATGCTCATTAAACACATTCACCTCTCTACATATTAATGATGTGTTGGGAGGTAAAGTAGTAAAAATCCAATTAAATGTTTTTTTTGGGTTCTTTTAACAGTGCTTAGTTTTTTTTAAATAAAAATATGCAATATTTCTCTGTTTTCTCATCCACTGACAGAGCAATATAAAATGTAGTTTATGTTAGAAGTATGGTCTCAGTCAGTGTATTGACTGAATGCTATATAACAGCTACCAAAAATCTGTAAAGCTTTACAATGGGATGCGAATGATGGGTAACTTGTTGCCATTAGTAATGCCACCGTGAACGTGTAACTGTACTGGTCTCTTGTTATTTTAAGAACATCGTATTATAACCTGAGAATGTACCAACATCATAAGGCACCATCCTCTCTCTTCCATATTAGCACCATATTAAAACACCCAGAGCTCTGTCACATGAGATTATCATCTAGGAAACAAGCCATATTACCACCCTTCTCGGTGCTTCTTCAAAGAATAGGTCTTTCTATAATTTGGGGTACCATACCAGAATGTATTGAACTACATTTGAAAATTACCCATCTGCCTCAACACTTCATAATTTGTTTGACAGTGCTCATCACAGTGACTGTGAAATGAGGTAGTTAGAGGACATATGATTTATTTTTATGTGTACAGTATGATTTGTAAACTTTAATTTATAGAGATAATGCTTCTCATACCTGTGTATGATTCAATGTATATTCACTTATCTACATTATATATGAAAGGTCAGATATTGCAGGCTGGAATCCATCATATAATTGCTTTTAACAGGTAAATGAACAATCTGGACAGATTATCCCTTATGATAAATTCTACATCCATGAAATACAAGACTTTGTAGATATCCGGAATGATTATGTGAATTGGATTCAACAACGGCCGCTATGTATGGTACGTTTGGTATGACTTGTTATCTGAGTAGAATAGGCAAAGCGAGTCTTTCACATTGGAGACCCCAGTGTCTCAAGTTTTCCATTTGTAAGTGAATGTAATTTTCTGATAATGACACTTTGGGTACTGTGACATAGGGGGGAGATGTACTATAGCGGCACCCATTGTGCCGCTATACCACTTACTGCTTCGTCTTTTATTGGGGCACATCAGAAAGCAATACCGGTAAGATATATTAACATATATCCCGCCAGAGTAGAGGAGAGCAAACTCCCCCCTCCAGTGATCTGCGCCAGAGTCACATCGCATCAGCCTGATGCGCTGTGTCTTACCTCATGGCTGGTTCCACTGCGCAAGATCTTGCAAACATCACAAGACCTTGGGGGTCATTCCGAGTTGATCGCTAGCTGAAAATGTTCGCAGCGCAGCGATGATGCAAAAAAAAGGCACTTCTGTGCATGCGTATGCGGCGCAATGCGCACGCGCGACGTACTTTCACAATGGCCGATGCAGTTTTACACAAGGTCTAGCGAAGCTTTTCAGTCGCACTGCTTGTCGCAGAGTGATTGACATGAAGTGGGCGTGTCTGGGTGTCAACTGACCGTTTTTCAGGGAGTGTTCGAAAAATAGACGTTATGGTAAGAACTTACCGTTGATAACGTGATTTCTCTTATGTCCACAGGTATCCACAGGATAACATTGGGATATGGTTGAGCGACAGCGGACATGGCACCAACACGGTCACGAGCTTTCTGGCCTCTCAGGATGCATCAGGGCCTCACCATATAGTCCCGCCCACTGACTCAAATCAGTTCTTTCCACAGCGATTTAGGCAGGAGCATCAGGTAGAAACCTATTTAGGCGATAAGAACACACATGCACACCCTTCCATACAAGAGGGAAGAGGTTTAGTGATTGTCAAGATCCTCAAATCAGGTGCGTCAGGGTGGGATCCCTGTGGATACCTGTGGACATAAGAGAAATCACGTTATCAACGGTAAGTTCTTACCATAACATCTATTTCTCTGGCTGGGTCCACAGGATTATCCACAGGATAACATTGGGATTCCCAAAGCCAATTTTAGTGGTGGGGACGCTCCAGATTACACAAGAGGACCTTTCGCCCGAAGTCTGCGTCATGAGAGGCAAAAGTATCCAAGGCATATAATGTCTAATGAATGTATTTATGGAAGACCATGTGGCTGCCTTACAAATCTGTTCTGCTGAAGCACCCTGTTGTGCTGCCCATGAAGGACCTACCTTACGTGTAGAATGAGCAGAGACATTAGCCGGGGTAGGGAGATCTGCATGAGAATAAGCTTCTGATATTACCATTCGGAGCCATCTCGCCAGCGTCTGTTTACTAGCAGGCCATCCTCTTCTATGAAATCCTAGAGGATGAAGAGAGAATCTGTTTTTCTGATGGCACTAGTACGATCTATGTAGATTCTTAAAGCTCGGACTATGTCCAGCGACGCTTCTCCCGCAGATAGTCACGATACCTGAAAGCTGGGACTACAATCTCTTCATTCAGGTGAAACTTTGAAACCACCTTTGGAAGATAACCAGATCTCGCTCTGAGAACTGCTCTGTCTGGAAAAAAAACTTAGGAAAGGAGACTTACACGATAACGCTCCTAAATCTGACACTCTTCTGGCTGACGCCATTGCCAGTAGAAAAAGAACTTTAGTTGTTAACCATTTAAGATCTACTCTCTTAAGCGGTTCAAACGGAGGACCCTGGAGGAATTTAAGAACTAAATTCAAATTCCAGGGAGCTGCAGGAGGAGCAAATGGAGGTTGAAAATGTACAACTCCCTGAAAGAAAGTACGTACATCCTGTAAATCAGCAATCTTTCGCTGAAACCATACAGTTAATGCTGATACTTGAACTCTCAAGGAAGCAACTTTCAAACCTTTATCCAATCCTGCTTAAAGGAAATCCAAAATCCTGGATACTTTAAAAGATCTTGGATTCAAACTTTTTCCAGTACACCAATTAATATACGCTTGCCATATTCTATGATACACACGAGCTGAAGTAGGCTTTCTTGCTCTAAGCATAGTTTGGATTACTTGTTTTGAAAATCCAATAGCTTCTAAGATAGAGGTTTCAACAGCCACGCCGTCAAAGACAGACGATCCAGATGACTGTGGCAACAAGGGCCCTGCATTAGCAGATCTGGACGTTGAGGGAGCAGTATTGGTGCTTCCACGGACATTCTCAGCAGATCTGTGTACTAGTGCCTTCTTGGCCAAGCTGGAGCTATTAGAATTATCGCTCCCTTTGCTTGCTTTATTTTTCTCACCACCCTGGGTAACAGAGATATCGGAGGGAACAGATACGCCAGATGAAATTTCCATTCTACTGACAGTGCGTCTACAAGGACCGCTCCTGGATCCCTTGTTCTCGATCCGTACTTCGGAACTTTGTTGTTTAAACGAGACGCCATAAGGTCTATCTCTGGTAGACCCCATCTGTTCACTAGTGTCTGAAACACTTCTGGGTGTAATGCCCATTCGGTTTCCTGAATGGTGTGTTGACTGAGAAAATCCGCTTCCCAGTTCAGAACACCTGGGACAAACACTGCCGACAATGCTGGGAGATGAAGTTCTGCCCATCTTAGTATGGGAGTTACTTCCTCCATCAATCTTTTGCTGTGAGTTCCTCCTTGATGATTGAGGTACGCTACTGCTGTGGCATTGTCTGAGCGAATCTGGACCGGTCTTCCTTGCAGACTGTCCTTTGCCTGAACTAGAGCCATATAAATGGCCCTTATCTCCAACAGATTTATTGGCAGGCGACTTTCCCTTACGGTCCATTTTCCCTGGAACCAAAGGCTTCCGAGTACCGCCCCCCAGCCTTGCAGACTAGCATCTGTTGTCAGGACTTGCCATTCTTTTATCCAAAAGGGACTCCCCTTGTTTAAATGGTCTGTCTGTAGCCACCACGCTAGAGACCTTTTTATATTTACTGGAAACTTTATCATCTGCTTTTTTATCGTCTGATGATTTACGTTCCATTTGGTCAGAATAAGGTGCTGCAATGGTCTGGAGTGGAATTGCGCATATTCCACCATGTCGAAGGTTGAAACCATTAGACCCAACAGTCGCATTGCTGCATGGACTGACATTGTCTGGGCATGCAACGCTTCCTGAGCCATGACCTGCACCTTGACTATCTTTTTCTCTGGTAAGAGGACTTTCTGTAGATCTGAATCCAATATGGCCCCCAAATGAACCATCCGCTGTGACGGATTCAGAGACGACTTCTCCCAATTTATGAGCCACCCGTGTCTCTGTAAACAAACTATTGTCTGTTGAAGATGGCTCAAAAGTAAATCTTGCAAATGTGCTAAGATTAACAGGTCTTCGAGGTATGGGAATATTCTTATCCCCTGTTTGCACAGACAAGCTGCCATAACCACCATGATCTTGGTAAACACCCTGGGTGCTGTTGCTAGCCCGAAGGGCAAAGCTTGGAACTGAAAATGTTCCTGGAGGATGGCAAACCTGAGTTAACACTGATGAGACAGTGCTATAGGCACATGTAGGTAAGCATCCCGTACATCCAGAGATACCATGTAATCTCCCGGTTCCATAGCCAACATTATGGAGCGTAACGTCTCCATGTGGAACCTTGGAATCCAAATGTGTTTGTTCAACGTTTTCAGATTGAGAATTGGTCGAAATTACGCATTTGGCTTCTGGATCAGAAATAGATTGGAGTAAAACCCCTGTCCCCTCTGTGATAGCGGTACTGGGACAATCACATCTGACTGCAGTAATTTTTGGACTGCCTCTTGCAGGGCATTGGCCTTCGACTCTATACGAGACGGGCTGGTGCAAAAAAATCTTTGAGGAGGCTGCCTCCTGAATGGGAACCCATACCCCTGAGATACCACCTTCTGTTCCCAAGCATCTGTTGTTGGCTGTTGCCATATGTGTGCAAAATGAAGGAGTCGGCCCCCAACCCTGGAATCCTCCAGGCGGAGGCCCGTCTCTTCAGGCTAATGGTTTCTGTTCAGGCTTGGAAGCTAGCATTTTGCTAGCACACGGCTTCCTACCCCGATTTTGAACTGGGGTTGCTTAGACTCCTCTTTAGCTTTCGCTTTGCTTTGCCAACGAAATGAGCGAAACTTTGAACCCTTAGACTTAGGGTTATAAGTAGCCGGAAATCTGACCTTCTTTGATTCAGCCCCTGATTCTAGGATATCAGATAATGGTTTCCCAAACAACATATTACCAATGAAAGGCAATGCTTCCAATTCTTTCTTAGACTCCGCATCTGCTTTCCAGGTACGTAGCCAAACTGCTCTGCGAGCGGCTACTGTCAAGGCTGAAGCTTTAGAAGCAACTGTACCCATATCAATTGCTGCTTCTTCTAAGTATTGGGCAGATTGTCTTAAACGGCTTACATTATACTCTTGCTCCCTATTAGGAGAAGAGATGTCATTCTCTAGTTCCTCTATCCATTCGCCCATTGCCTTTGCTACCCAGGCAGAAGCCATAGCAGGTCTTACCACTGCTCCTACTAGAGAAAATACATTTTTCAGGAAGCTATCTACCCTTCTGTCTGTGACATCATTTAGTGAGGTAGATGACGGTGGTAAAGCAGATTTATGCACAAGTCGCAGTACATGTGCATCTACTTTTGGAGGAACTTCTCTTTTCGAACAATCCGCAGCTGGAAATGGATAATAAGAATTCCATCTTTTCGGAATCTTATATTTCTTACTGGGCGTCGCCCAAGACTCATCCATCATTTCCGTCAGCTCATCTGACGCTGGGAATTCAGTTTTAACTGGTTTTGTTCGTTTAAACACAGGTGCTTTAGATTTTAACACTGCCTTGGCTGGCTTTTGCAAAGAGAGAACAGCCTTCACAGCATCAATAAGTTCAGCTACATCCTCTGAACTAAAACTCTGCGACTGATCATCATACGGAGTATTTGAATATACTGTATCATCATCTGTTGTATCATCTTGTGTAGTCTGCCATATAGATGCATCTGTCTTAGTCTTACCTGTCCCTTGGCTGCTCGTAGAGGCTACTGGAACCAAGCCGTAGGAAGGGAGCTGCATGTATGTGTTAATAGTGTAACCTAACCCTTGAGGTGGTGCTACCGGAGTTAACCTGTCCGCTATTGAGGATAAAGTCTTTGCGAACATATTCCATGGTGGCTCTGTTGGTGGTTGAACCAACTCCTGTCTTTTACTTTGCTGAAAAGCAAAACAGTTCGCACACAACCCCTCATAAGTGACTAATTGGTCCATACCAATTAACCCTGTCTTACAAGATAAGCATGCTAGGGATGTAGGAGTGCTTGATAAATTCTCCTCGTCACTTTTGCCGCTCACAGACATGGTAATAATCTGTTTATGACTACACAATTTGTGACTGAAAATCACCTATATATGAGTATATAGAAGTGAGATCAATCTGACCACAGCCGTGCACCTGAATTGAGGGTCAGAATAGGACTGACAACATAGAAAAGTCAGCACACATACTAGCAGTCAGTCACATGTTAAGGCATTAGACCAGTGGTTCCCAAACTGTGTGCCGTGGCACCCTGGGGTGCCGCGGGACACTTGCAGGGGTGCCTCGGGTTGGTGGTCCAGAACCAATTCAAAATATTTATTATCCATGTAATAGGAAAAACTAGTACTTGTGGCTGCCAGTCATAAAATATGTGTACAAACAGAAGCAAATCTTGTCCCTCACCACATAACTGAACCTAAGTATGACATATAAACATAATTTACTTAATTTCATATTTTTTATAAATTTCCCAATTAGAAACTTTTGGACTAGGGGTGCCGTGATAAAAATTCTGATACTCTAGGGCGCCGTGATTCAAAAAAGTTTGGGAACCACTGCATTAGACATTGTCATATGAGAATACAACCCCCATAACAACTTACAAGTAAGTAGGAAAATTGTACTTATGTTTCAACTGGTTCTTTTTCAACATAACATGCAGAAAACACAGTAATATACAGATTTCATATGCAATATGTACTAAAAATTAACAATTCATACTAACAAGTAGAGAGAATTTTTAGTACTGTATACCCTTCCTCTGTAGAGCGGGATACAGGGAAACTCACCACACTTCCATATCCAAGCAAATGCGCTCGTAAGACGCTTAGTGGATTCAGACGCTACTGATGTACACTACCGCTCCTGATAACTGATAACGGACACAGTCGCTCACTGACGGACACGGACGCTTAGCGACTTCCACGTGTATGCAGACGCTAAGGCCTGCGACTCGGTCTAGGCGGGATCTCCAGTGTACACAACCGCAACGTCTAAGCTGCGACCGAGTACCCTCGTGGTAGTGTCTGAGACGGAAGTGAGGTCATTTAGTTCATGGACGGGAGACGCGCGGAAACTGGTCATGAACTCGGAGGAGGGGCGGCCAGGAGAGCGTCTGAATCCCCCCGTTGACTTAAACTCCAAGGATCGCGGCCTCTACCTAGTCCTGGCACCTATGATCCCTAGAGCGTAGCGCTGTCGCACTCGAGATGTTCGGCGCATCAACACACTGTTCGTAGTCTCCACCGACACAGTATAGCTGTGTCCGGACCCCTCTAGTAAGAGGAAATCCATACACTTACCTTCCCCCCAATGGTCCAGCCACAGCCTGGTTACGTCTGCTGGACCTGCTAGAACATCTGACACAGACGCCCGTCGAGACAGCACTGTACCACGAAGGTAAGCGTTGTTGCGACCCGGTGGGGAGTTGTTGGAGCGACTCTTTCCAGTATGCATTTAAGACACTGTTAAGAAAAGTTGCTCAAAAAACATAGTAGGTCTATAAAAATAAAAGCTTCAGGCTGCTCTATTCACAGCAGCCCTGTGACCATGCAGCTTCCTGCCGCACCAAGCAAAAAACTGATTTGACTGAGTCAGTGGGCGGGACTATATGGTGAGGCCCCGATGCCTCCTGGGAGGCCAGAAAGCTTGTGACCGTGTTGGTGCCATTTCCGCTGTCGCTCATCCATATCCCAATGTTATCCTGTGGACCCAGCCAGAGAAAATGCAGGCGTGCCAGGAAAAACGCAGGCGTGGCTGGCCGAACGCAGGGCATGTTTGTGACGTCAAAACAGGAACTGAACAGTCTGAAGTGATTGCAAGCGCTGAGTAGGTCTGGAGCTACTCTGAAACTGCACAATTTTTTTTTTTGTAGCCGCTCTGCGATCCTTTAATTCGTACTTCTGCTAAGCTAAAATACACTCCCAGAGGGCAGCGGCTTAGCGTTTACACGACTGCTAAAAACTGCTAGCGAGCGATCAACTCGGACTGACCCCCTTGTACACAGCCTGAGAAACTTGCAGAAGCCACCCGGCAATCGCAGGTTAGCTCACATACCGGCAGGTAATCCGGACGATATGTGAAATGGTGAGCCTTAAAGGTGTGCTTATCTTTTTTTAATTACATCCGAAATCATTAGAGGTTTGCAGATAATGTAGAGAAAAGTGATTTTTCTTTAAGTTATCTGCTTTCATACATTCAGTGTAGGTGTCACACAGCGCTGGCTATGGCGCATTTGGCACTTAACGTCTATTCTTACACCTCCACCATAACTTCAGTCTGTGTGTGAATCAGTCAGTGCACCCAGTGCATCACAGCAAAGTAAGTCCACCAAGCTGTCCGCCATCTCTCTTGGCTGTATCAGAGAAGCAGAAATGGGATAATGTTTAATAAATCACAAGCTAAGCAATGGTAGATGTGGCATCTGGATCCAGTAGAATATTGTCTTGTATTTAAAAGGGAGTTATGAAAATGTGGTTTAATTTTGGATCTAGAACTGGTGAGGGAAAACCCAACTGAATTCAAGTCTTTTATGCTTTACTGTAAGAGAAGTGTTGCTATGAAAGTGCTCCTTAGTGACTGGCATTCTAGCAGACGTTGCAAAGATTGGATGCTATAATTGCAAAAAGAAACTAGTTTCTTGTATTATTTGTCATACGTGATTGTGTCTTAATCTGGGGGATAGTCTTCTTGCCAATATCCTATTCCTCTCTTAAGACAAATTGGACTGTGCTGAGTTGAGATTATGGTACTAATTGAATTAGGCGCGGAGGCTGCCAGAACGGATCCCAGTGTCTTCCATGCATTAACTTTAGAAGGCAAATTCTGCTCACAATTGGCAGAGAAATGTGCAAGGCGTGCTGCCAATGACCGGTCACAGGAATTGAATCGGTCCATGTGTGTTTTTCTTTTGGACCAATTGGCTGCAATTCATCTAAACGGTTATTTGTTTATTTTATTCTATTGAAGCAGTGAAAAGTGTGGAGAAGTGAGCTAGTGGAGAAGTTGCCCATGGCAACCAGTCAGCCTTGAAGTAACATTTACAATTTGCATACTATAAAATTATACAGAGCAGCGGATTGGTTACCATAGACAACTTCTCCTCTGGCTCACTTATCCACTCTTTTGGCTGCTTCATGAATAGACCCCTACCTATAGAATGCAAGTTTGGTTACACACTGGTTTGAGCCATGGAAAAGCTGTTCACAAAGTATAAATTATAGTGACAGTCTGTCAAATGTATCTCAAACAAACCTGCTTTTGCAGTGGATTACTGAGTTGCTTAAGGGTACCAGTGAATACACCTGCATTAATGTGCGGATACGTTATCTGTTGTAAACATGTTTGTCTTTTGAAATGATTGATTTGTTTATTAAAGAAAATAAAATCTTTTTTATTGCTAGATTTATTTTTCTTCCCCCCAAGTGGTAAAAGAAGTGCTGTCACATTACAGCCACTTGTGACCATGAAATTGGCTAATCTAGATCTGGCATAATAGATTGTGCCACTTAAACATGAGCAAGACGTACAAACAAGCTCTTTAGACTGTTCTGTGTCTGCCCGAACAGGCCGTACATGGCCCAGTACATCCCTTGTTACATTTCTCACAGTTGTCAGAGGGCAAGCATTCTCTAATGCTTCATATCTAGACCAGCACATATATCTGTTTCATTTCACAAGGGTATAGAGGAATTATCAGGATCCTGGTACTAGGGACTAGCTATCATTTCAATATAACAAGTAAACATAAAGTTGGTTTTAGCAGGTCTGTAGCATTTTTTCTTCCATTGAACCTGTATGTAACTTGTGTTGGGAACTGAGGAACTAACAAGCACTTTCCTCCTACTGCCTCTTCTCAGGACATAAACCAAGGATTGCCCGAGGTAAGACTAGGATTTTGTGTCGTCCTCTTCCTCCCTGCCATACCCATGCAGCCTAAATGCCACATTCCCAACATCCTTCTACCAAGTTCACATTGCATCCTAATTTTGATAAAGCTATAACCAACATATTACATTACATTTACAGCATTGATCCATCTACGATACATCATCATTTGATGGGTAGGGGAAGGGAAATCTATTTGTGCCCTTTGGTCTTATATAGTCTTTAAAGGCAATGATCACTATGTATGTCGCCCTTATTTTTCTGAATATCTGTATCGTATAAATAATGAGTTGTTCTTAGTTAATCACTGTTAAGAAAACCTTATATATTGATCTGTCGGAATAAAGGCAGCTACTTCCCCCTTGTTAACATTAGAATAGCGAAGCTTAAATATTCTGACAATGGGCACGTGTTTGCATGGCATGCCTAGAAGGAAGCGTTTCTCAGACATTACCGAGCAGCAATAAACCAATAAAACATCAATTCTTCTTCTACCCTCTCTCTACAATGATTTTATACAGCAAAACTACACTGTGCTTTCGCTTCTGTGTTACAGGGGGCAGATGGATCTCTCACGATTTGCACCTATCCCTTTGTCTTTGATGCCCAAGCAAAAACAACTCTGTTGCAGATGGATGCCTTCATACAGATGCAGGTACACCTTACAGCTACAATATACCGGTAGTATGGGAAATAGAAATCACCCTCTTAACAATCTATAACTTAGTATGCTAAATTCTAGCACTACCAAATGTAGAAGTGATTGTAAATATTAAGTAATTCTCAAACAGTTCTATTATAAAAATAATAAGAGGGAACTGTCAGCACTCTAAGAAGCCACTTTTTTTCGATGTAGCAATTTTTAATTGATTATGAGCTTATTGAACAGTGATTTAAGGATACAACGCTGTAGCAGACAAATCTGGTTCCAGCTGGTGATGTCCCCTATGTTCCAGGTTAAATCTAAGCTAGTAGACAGCCTATACGTATCTGAAACTGTTGATATTTATACGCCAGAGTTTGAGCCGTAGAACAGTATGGATCTTCAGGAGCAGCTGAGGGTGATTTCTGCACCGTGGTGCACATTCATTTGTTTTTATTCTTTTACAATTGAGTTTGTCTTGTTAAGTTGAGGGTTGAATGTAACATGGCAGCGCCTAACTAAGTTCATGTTTTGTTAGATGGCGGTTGACCAAGCGCACAGACAGAATTTTTCATCCATGTTTCTCCCAGTGGTTGAGTCAGTGGATCCTTGTCTCATCTTAATAGTGCGCAGAGACAATATCGTGGGAGATGCTATGGAAGTTTTAAGGAAAACAAAAAATATTGACTACAAGAAGCCACTGAAGGTAAAGTAGATATTATAATAACATATATATGATTTTTCTAGTAACATTTGGTTCTAGAACTTTCACTAAAAATACTGAATCTGTTGGTGACCACTACAGGTCATTTTTGTTGGGGAAGAAGCCGTTGATGCAGGCGGAGTACGTAAGGAGTTCTTCCTGCTGATTATGAGAGAACTATTAGATCCAAAGTATGGGATGTTTCGTTTTTATGAAGATTCAAGACTCATCTGGTTTTCTGATCAGGTACAGAATATTATTGCAGTTGTACTATTGGCATTGTCTGGACCTGACTAGACCATATGTGATAAGGCTGAGCTTATAACGTAGAAGTTCAGCATGATTTTACTTACTGCTGTAACTGAGAGAAATATGGTGCCTTTTAAAAATGTCATTCCTCCTGTCCCCTGGTCTGAATTGTTGGAGCTTTCTATACTGGACCTCTTTTCTCTTTGTATTTGGGTATCTCCAATTAAATCTACAAAGAAGTAGCTATAGGGCCTTTGCCAAATTACCTTTAACTCTTCAGGCTGGTCAATATCCCAACACCAATAGTTATTGCACTTTGGCTTATTTAAAAACCAGGGCTTTGTTTGTGGAGGCCTGCTTCCATTAGGAATGCCAACAGGGGAGTCACAGGTAGGGGCCTCATATTTCACATAAGAAGTTGTGAATTCCTTTTAAAAGATGCCCTTTGATATGTGGGACAATGAAATGCTGGGAAATCCTGCATCATTAATGGGTATAAGGTATTAGTATTTATAGACATGTAATTGGATAATTTTATTGTCTATTCTTAGATCTTTTAAAGTAGGATCAACAATCTAATGAGCCACACTCTTATTAATAAGCATATTCGTACATGTGCTGCTCTCTTGCCGCCAAGTGGGTGTGAAAGACAGAGCAAAAGACATTCAGCTAAAAAAAGACCATATTTATTGGCTCATTACATGCTCTGGGGGTAGAAATCCAGACTAGGATAAAATTGGGATGTAGGCTGAAAGAAATATACATATGTTTAGCTCTTTGTAAGAGGTGACAAATGACATCTTGTATAAATGTATGATTGTAGAATAAACCGCACAGCTAAATCTGTGCACAAACAGCAGCAATAGTTCAGCAGTCACATTCAGCAAGACAGCATGTGTTTCTAAGATGCCTGGTGTAATTGCTGTCCATAAGATCAAATGTTTATGTATTTATGCTGTGCATTATTTATAGCAGATATGTACAGGGTCAAATAGAATTATTCATGTGCTTGTTATCATATCTTTATAGTGTGACTGGCAGAGTGCACTCCCAGTCTGAGACATAAACTCTTTATAAAAGTGAACCATTTTAACACCTATTTCTGCAGGCGCTTAACCCTGAATGCTATATGGTGGGTAGTTAGGGGTGGGGATATATAGTAACTTCTGGTCTAAGCAGGTATCCGTGCTAAACCAAGGGCTTGTGTAAAGGCTGGGTTTGCCCAAATACAAAGCCTCCAACAAGGGTTTATCAATAGGCGAAACTGTGTTGCATGATACTCCAGAAAGTGATCTTAAAGCCATGTGTCATTCCCTTTTAAAGTGGTCGGTTAACAAATTGTTATATGAAAACTTAATTGCTTAGTAGCAATGGCTTTCCCTATGACTTAAGACCCACTAAAATCTTGATATTTTGGAGAAGAATGTTGTTTGAATTTCTGTAGCTTTCCCGTGCATCACGGAGAATCGTCCTGTTCACATTATATTTATAGGGCCTTAATGACTAGTCACCATAATGTTGCTCATTTTCACCCTTCCTGAGCGACATCGCTCACATTCTCGGCAGGTGTGTATGCCGACCAGCGATGCACAGCCCCACGGGTCTTTAACGAACCTCGCTGTCGGACGTGCAGGCAGCTCAATTTGGTCTATCGTCCAAGAACTGCCTGCACGGCCTGGCCGCAGTATGATGTCACTGAGCGATATGGTCGTCATATCGCTTAGTGTGTACCCTGCCGACGACCGGCCCAGGAGGGGAAACACTAGGCGACGTCGCTCATAGAGCACATCGCCTAATGTGTAACATATGCCCTTTATCCATCCTCAAATTTCAATAGAGACTTCTCCATTGTGCGAGAGAAATAATAAAACATTGCGATAATATGCTGTCACCCATCTGATAAGCTGCAATACATAACACATCTGATGGGTGGCAGTGTACCTCTGTAATGTCTTAAGCTGGGTACATACATGTTGGCGGACCCACTGTCGTGCTGACTGAACGGCCGATCAAGGTAAGTGTACACACTTACTGATTGGCCGCTCAACATGTCGGTCAGAATACCCAGCTGGGCGGGTATTTGAATTTGCCTGTCCAGCTGTGATGTCAGCCCCCCACAGTCAGCAGACCGCCCATACACAGACTGATAGCCTGATATATCTGCAGCTATATCAGCCATCGGCTTCGCCTGGACGGCCCTTATGTTGGACTGGGTGTACCCAGTGTGTTTTGGTTTCGTGAAAGTACCTGCTAACGCTCAGTCTATAGTGCCTTTGCATGCCGTTTCAGTGACCAATAAGGAATCTCGGTAACAAAAATAAATAAATGTGAAAAATGGACAGAATGCCCTTCCTAACTCCCTGGGCTGTCTTCTACTTCTAGTAACACACCTAGGGTTCACACAGCGCATATTAAGAGAGAAGGGAGCCCGTGCGCAGTCTCCATCCGGGCTCCCTCCTCTCTAGCAAACAGTAATTCTGAGCACTAGGTGGTGTACAGGTCTCCGGGAAAATGGCATAGGGGCTATTATTTTGACAATTTTCCCTGAGACCTGTGCACCACCTAGTGCTCATTCACTGCTGTTGCCGCAGGACTCCAGAAAGGGAAGGATTGAAAAAGTGAGTGCAGTGTGGGCCCCTCTGGACCCAGGGACCCATGTTCACCACACACACTGTACCCATTATAGATACGCCACTGGGTTCTCATACTATAGTGAAATCCATGGCATGTTGGTGAGCCCAGGCTTGTACCTACCTCTCCAGGGGGCTCACGCTGGTAAGCAATATGGTATATCCCTGTCAGTTCCGCCAGCTTTAAATTTAAGGTTGGGTACACACTTGCTGATATGATGTTTGTTACAGCCAACGAACAATATATTGGGTGACCCATCGGTTTGTGTGTACAGCTAATATGTCTGTGAACAGTTTAGTTCACAGACATATGAGGTTGACCCTAGAGCATGGCCGATGCTGATATATAATGCAGATATAGCCGTACATCTGCCTGTGTGTACGAGTGACCCACCGACCGAATGATCCATTGAACACGTTGAATGTAACAGCACAAATGGGCGTGTATATTCAAATGCGTCTGCTGGCCAGACATACTGGGCAGGCGTTTGGTAAGTGTATATGCACACAAGATTGTTTGTGCATAAACCTTACCAATCGTTAGATCAGTTGGCATGTCGGACGGCCGATTGTTGGCCAAGTGTGTACCCAGCCTAAAGCAGACAAGCATCAATGTGTTAAAGCAGGCATGTCCAAACTGCGGCACTCCAGCTGTTGTGAAACTACATATCCCAGCATGACCTGACACAGTTTTGCTGTCAGAGAATGCTAAAGCTGTGTCAGGGCATGCTGGGATATGTAGTTTCTCAACAGCTGGAGGGCCGCAGTTTGGACATGCCTGTGTTAAAGCTTTGTATATGATTATTAAACAGCATATTCTCAGTAATTGTAGAATAGAATTTTGCAGTGTTTCATTATTTGAAAGCTACATCATCAGGACTAGTACTGCTGTACATTATATGTACCTTTCATCTATTTGTTTTCTGTTTAGACTTTCGAGGACAGTGACTTGTTCCACCTCATCGGTGTTATTTGTGGTTTAGCAATTTACAACTTTACTATTGTCGATCTTCACTTCCCTTTGGTTTTATACAAGAAGCTTCTGAAAAAGAAGCCGACCTTGGATGATTTAAAAGAACTGATACCAGATGTTGGAAGGTAAGTGAGGGCAGCTGTGACATTGTGTAAGTGTTTTTCCCCAGCTTGTATGTAGTTCCCGATGAGGTCCAGCTATGTTACCAAGCAAAGTGAAGAAATAGGTTGAGATGTTTCATCCTATGTGTGTCAATGGTCAAAGTTGATCTCGGGAAACTGTTATTTTATAGGGTGGTGATGTCTAACCCTCATACTTCCAAGTAAAACATCATTATTTAATATTGGGAAGAGCACAAATCTAGACTTTCTGCCAATATAACAATTCTAAATCTGTTGTAGAGAGGGAATAGGACAGAGGGTCTGCATTGTAATACAGCTCTGGATAGACCTCCTCGCCCCCTAGTCTTTGTGAAATGGTAAGGTGGTATAGACCATCTCCTTCTTGCTGAACAGTGAATTATTGATACTTAATAAATTGCTCATTATATGCATATTAAAGCAGCATACGGCGTAGCATGCTGTCAGGATCATTGCGGTGCTGCAGGATCCCTGTCAGACACTGTGCCAAGTACACCATGGCAGCTGCAAAACTACAATAGATGAACACAGGAAAGTCCACTCTGCCACTCAGACCCGGGGGCCAGGAGATGGCCTTGTTGTGCGCACACACAGTGACCCCCTCCCTACCCAGGTGATGTGCATGAGGTGTCACCACTTCCACCAGCCGCCCTCTCCTCCCTCCTAGTTTAAGGGTTCCTGAGGGACTAGGAGCAGGCTCAGCGCACTGCCTCTACAGTACTTTATTGTTCACTATGTCTCTGCTCCCCGGAGCCCACTCCCTCCACTACTTTCCCTCCTCTCCTCCTCCCTCGGCTTCCTCACTGGGGACTTTTGTCTGTCACACAGCCTAAGAAAAATACTGCCGCCACAGTAAGTAGTACAGGGATCTCAGCCCCTGTGTCTACAACTCTATATCTTCTCCCTACCATCCTGCTTCTCTCCATCCTCTCCCTACCACCCTACATCTGTATATACCCTCCCTACTGCTTTGTGTCTTCCCTCTCCCCTCCCTACGTCTCTCTATCCCCTCCCCACTGCTCTCCATCTCTTTATACCCAACTATCGCCATGCATCTCTCTATCCCCTCCCTACTGCCCTGCATCTCTATATACCCTCCATACTGCCCTATGTCTCTCTATCCCCTCCCTACTACCCTGTGTGTCTCTATCCTCTCCCTACTGCCCTGGATCTCTATATTGCCATCCTACTGTACTGCATCTTTATATCTCCTCCCTACCACCCTGCATGCTTCCCCCTGTCTCCCCCTGTCTTTGTCGCTACACTATGTAGTTGGTATATGTGCCTCCTAATCCCACTCTACACACCATGTGTGTCTCTGCCCTTCCTTTACTTCCCATGTGTCTCTGCCCCTCCTCCACACCACATGTACTGTATGCCTCTGCACCCTGTCACTTTCTTCCTCAAGTCATATTATCCCATCTTTCCCCACATCATCTTCCACTACTTCCCTCTTATAGCTTGTCTTCCTCATCTTATGAATGTTGTGCATAGAATCATGGTCGGGAACAAGAGACACTTTGGGCCAAAGCGTTTTTGTGGGTGGCAATGTTTCTTTTTCATCCACTAGGGGTCACTGGAGTACTCTTGGGATATGGACGGGCGCAGCCGAACAAAGGCACTGAATATTTAAATTTAGGACTCTCCACCCCTCCATATCCCCGAGTACCTCAGTGTACGACCCCAGTGTTTTTTCGGTGCTCACAGCACTAACATCGGCTTGTGGGAAGATTCCCACATTTGGTGGAAGATTTTATTAAATTTTTCATTTTTACTTTTTATTTTTACACTTCCCTTCCCAGTTTCTAGAAAAACATGGGTCCGGGATGGTGCCGCTGCAAGGCAGCGCATGGCGTGTCGGTCCTCACAAAGAGCACCCTCACAGCCACAGGCAGCCCACTGTCTCCTGCAAAGAGCTGGACGGAGCTTACAGAAAAAGCCCCGTCACAGCCAGGAACAAGCTGGACGGAGCTTACAGAAAGAAGCCCCGTCACAGCCAGGAAGAAAGCCCCGTCACAGCCAGGAACAAGCTGGACGGAGCTTACAGGAAGAAGCCCTGTCATAGCCCTCACTACATGCGGCACGACGAGCAAGGTATGGTGGGGTGTCAGGGCGGTCAGCTCACGCTGCCGCCCTGCTGTGTGGGGAAAGTGCTCCTTTACCGATGGCCGCCGCTGATGCATACTCCCGCCGCTGCTTACAGGTGCCGCCGCTGATTATCCAGCCACCGCTGTGCGAGGCCGCCCGAGCCAGCCACTCTACGCTGTCGCTATCTAGGGGAAACAGCTCGGAGCGGCCGCACGTCACTCAGAGACGCCGGCCGCTCTTCCAGCGCTGATTACCCGGCCACCGCAGCCCGCCGCTGATTACCCGGCCACTGCTGTAGGAGAGGCGCCGCCCGCTCTTCCGGACGCAGCTCCCCGGCGCTATACACAGCGCTCCCCTGCTTCCGCTAGGCTCCCTGCACCCGCTCCCGTCCGCTGCAGGTAACATGGGGGAGAAGCTACCTCACAAGCAGCGCAGCTGCAGGGGGGGTGAGGGGGAGTAAATGCCCATAGCAGCAGCACCATATAGCAAGGCTGCATGGGGTAAGAAGTCATAGGCTGTTCAGCTTTTTAAACAGACAGTTAGTTATAGGCTATCAGTGTCATAACCTAAACTATGTTTCTAACTGTAAGCATGGCAGCCATTTTTAACCATGTTTCCTGGTTTTTCTGTTAAGGCTGCCATATAATGTTAATACAAAATTCACTGCAGGCAGTGTTTATATTAACTGGAAGGCTAACTAAAGGCATATATTGTAAACTGCATGTATTTTACTGTATACTAGACCTGTGATTATCACTGTATAATAGGCTATTAAGCCTATATTAACACTGCAGCAGGTATTGTAACCTGTCCTGTGATTTTCAGTGTAAGCATGGCATGGGGGCCATTTTAATCATTACTGTTTCTTCCAGTTTATAATTCCAGAACATTCCGGCCATACACCTCTACTCCACAAGGAGGCGCAGGGGTGTTAGTGGGAATTTTGGTTCAGGTTTCACATAAGTTAGCCATGTAAACTGTATTTCGACATAATTCTGGAACATTCCTGCCCTACATCTCTAAGCCACCAGAGGCGCAGGGGTGTTAGTGGGAATTTGGTTCGGGTTTCACATGCCCATGTGAACTGCTTTTCACATAAAGAATACTCTGGTTTCTCTTCACATCGAAGAAATCTTTCGCTTTTACTAAAGATTTCCGTAGATAGAAACAACCATGAGTTTCATATCAATATGCTGTTCAGCAATAAGATATATATATGACACATAATAACTTCAATAGGTCGTGCAAGTGTCTGTCTGTTGCCTATTGTGGTGTCTGTCTACATAGCGAGTAAGGCTCTAGCGCAGACTAAAAATAATTTTAAACATTGGCAATTCAAATTAAAGGAGCGGTAACATCGGAGTCTCGGAAGTTACTCCGCCAGCTCTAACAAAAGACAGTCTTTCCAAAGGGCCAATTTCCCTTTGGGTACCAGAGTGTTTATTTGACTGGTCTTATAATTTAATGCACGATTCTATGTCAAATCTCACACCGAACGAGTGAGAAGGGTACATTAGTCCAGCGCTCAGATAGTGCGGGGTTTTTGACAACCATACATAATCGTTTCCAAAATGACGCGATCCGCCATTGGTAAATGCGTCTCTGTCAAACATTATAAAAACCCAGGATACATTTGGGTCACTAGACTCTATGTATGAAACAATGACGATCACTGTTAAAAGAAGCTGCAGAGTATATCTGTAAAGCTTCTGCTAACGCCGGTTACTTTCATCGTCGCTAGTTTAAGCGCGACAAGGCCAGAGCTTGTTTGCTCCTAAATTTGATATTCAGCCATTACCGCATCCAGTATCAAAACGCAAATACTTGTACCGGCGTTTAATCCCTTTAGACTTCAGTTTTTTTTTCAAAACGGTGGTACAAAACAGTCACGCCTTGTAACGACAGGACGCTACAGTCAGCAAGCCAGTGGTTTGATGACCTCTTTTCCAATTGTGGAAGCGCGTCTTTACATGTTACATTTGCGGGGTTTCCAGACTTCAACTCATGGATGTCTCAGCTATTTACAGATTAAAAGACAAGACTGCCTCTGTCGAACGGTTTGGCAGGTTGCCATTTAGTCTCTGCTGGTTTTCAGCTGTCTTTATAATCCAGGCAGTAGTACACCAACAGAGTCAGGGTTACTTATTCCTCTCTGTTTGAAAAAACCAGACAGCTCCGTCGCAATCTCAATCAGCAAGTCATTTACTGCAGTGGGAAAATGGATTTTCTCATGTTAGTATTTGCTTATTGGAGCCACAAAATGGCATAATTGCACTTGATCTTCACAATGCGTATTTACCCATTCCGGTTTGTTCATCACAGGTTCTAGCGTTTGCAAATCGCCACAACCATTAACCATTTCAGGTCTACCGTTTCTTATCGCCTCGGGTATTTACCAAAGTGATGTTGGTGATGATAGCTCATCTCACATAAGAACTCTGTCTCAACAGAGTTTCTTTATCTTAGATGATCTGCTCATAAGAACTCTGTCTCAACAAAGTTCCTCTAACTTGCGCTACTAATGTATACTGCGGTGGCAGATCAAGTTCAAAAACAATCGCATCTAATTCCGTTTAAACGATGTCAATTCCTAGGTAAGATTATAAATTCGGTAAATCAAAGACATTTACCTACTACACCAGTAAGAACAAATGTACATCTAGTAATTAGTGCAAAACACGCACACTAGCGGTACATTGGTGTATTCACCTGTTAAGAATAATGATGTGTTTCAAAGCGATTTAGTTCAACGCCCTTCACTCGCGTTTCCCACAGAGGGGCGAGGGTGTATATACTCTGGACGAGAGTCGCAGAGGTTCAGGAGTTGTAGTTAAAAAAGATCAGCGACAAAGGTTCTAAAACGGATTACGACAGATTGCTGTCGATAAATGTCCTGGAACTCCGTGCATTTTACAATGCACTACATGCTTCGCTTTCAGTCTGACCAGGGGCAGTCAGACAACGCAACGGCAGTTGCATACACAACAACCAGGGAGAACCAAAAAGCCGCATGACAATGCGGCAGGTAACTCGAATCCTCAATTGCTCAGAACACCATTATGTGGAAATGTCAACGAGGTTCATTCCGTGAGTGGACATCTGTTACACAGATGATCTCACCCGTCAGGATTTAGATCCTGAAAACTGGACATTAAATCCACAGGTGTTTCATATGTGAGTCCACAGAAGGGGGTTACCCTCATGTATACATGATGGCATCTCGCCACAATTACAAAAGCTCAGTATGTGTAACAAGGGCAGTGGCGGTGGAGTCTCTCACATTCATGTGGTCATTCAGCATCGTGTATCTGGCTCCACCATTTTTCCGCTGCTCTCTCCGTTGCCAAAACGGATCATAAGACAGTTGTCACAGTCATACTAGTGATATCTCATGGGTTTCGGAGAGCTTGCTTCTCGAATCTCCAAGGAATACTTGCACACGATCTTGGCCCGCTCATAATACGTCCAACCTGTTACAACAGGGAACGTTCTGTTACCCATAGTTACCTATGTACCTATTACCTATGTACCGCAGCTGCGATTGACGGGGTGAGGGTTCAGACCTCCCTCTTAAGAAATAGGGCATTACAGTATTGGTTATACCAACCATGTTACGAGCTAGTAAGCCGCTTAAGGCAGCTCATTATTACAAAATTTCGTGTGCTTACATAGGTGGTAAAGCTCGGAAGTTTCCGACATCATCCTTCAAGTTACCCGTATTCTGTTAAACGGGGTGGGATGGAAAACTGCGTTTATCTGCACTGAGGGTGCAGGTATCTGTGTGGTAAACTTATTTCAAAGACGTTTGACTCTATTGCGTCTGTACACACCTTTCTACAAGGTGTCATCAAGGTTCAGACTCAATTTATCCCACCTACAGCGCCAGGTGACTTGAGGTTGGGTTCAGATTTCTTACAGTTTTCATATTTTGAACCCTTACAACAAATGGGGATTAAGTTTCTCACTTTGGAAAACATTTTTCTTCTAGCCTTGGCTTCGGCAAGGGTTTTGTTTTCATATTTGGGTGCCTTGTATTCCAAGCCACCGTATTTGAGTTTTCTCATGACAAAGCAGATCTTCGGACGAATTCCGCTTTCGTATTCTTCACATCAATATACCAATAGTGGTTCCTGTGTGGACAGCACATTCTAGAATTCTGAATGTGGTACACGCATTACGCGTTTATATATGTCCCGAACGTCTACAGTACGTGATACGGATACGTTGTTTGTTCTCGATGATGCTGCCAACTGGAGTTAGCCAGTTTCTCAGCAGACATTATCCAGTTGGATAATAATGACTACAAGTCAGGCTTACTTTAAGGCTAAGTTACAATCGCCTACGTCAGTAATAGCTCATCCCACAGGTTCTGTGGGAATGTCAGACCCAGCGGGTCGTGGAGCGTCTACGACGCGGCTACATAGCCTTCAGTGCACCACGTTTGTGCACGTTTACACGTTATGAATGGTGGCGGCATCAGCATCTAGCTTTGGCTGCCTACTGTTGCAAGTATCAAACAGCTCTCCCGCCCACGAGGGAAGCTTTGGTACGTCCCAAGAGTACTCCAGTGACCCCTAGTGGATGAAAAAGAAAATAGGATTTTGGTACTTACCAGGTAAATCCTTTTCTTTGAATCCATAGGGGGCACTGGACGCCCACCCAGAGCAGTTTTACCTGGGTTGTTTTAAGCTCAAAGGAGCTTAGGGTAACACGTTTTACCTAGTTGGTATTAAGCTCAGAGGAGCTTATGGTAACACATTTTCACCGATTGGTTCAAATGATAAAGTTCTGTTGGTTATGGTGTCAACTGTTTAGTTGACAGTAAAGTTATGGGTCAACTTTGTTGTTGTCCGTTATGTTATAGGAATTCTCCATTGTCAACCTCTCTATATAGTTCCTGTTCGCTCAGTAAAAAACACTGAGGTCGTACACTGAGGTACTCGGGGATATGGAGGGGTGGAGAGTCCTAAATTTAAATATTCAGTGCCTTTGTTCGGCTGCGCCCGTCCATATCCCAAGAGTACTCCAGTGCCCCCTATGGATTCAAAGAAAAGGATTTACCTGGTAAGTACCAAAATCCTATTTTTTTTTCATTGGATGGGTCCCTTTCAAGATTTTGTTATGGGGTCCACAAAGTTCTAGTTATGCCACTGTGTGGACACACAACAATTTACGATCCCAATTCACATCCGATTTGTCCAATTGCCTAACATTCGGCTGCTCTGCCGTAGCATCCATATCTCCCAGTGTATAAGCTCTCTCCTGTCTAACAGCATATGATGGATGAAGTGCAATATCTTCTATAAAACTACTCAAGTTATTTCATACCTTGTGCTTTTGTTTCTCACTGACAGGATTTGGCATCACTGGAAATAAACATATTTGAAAAAAGTGCATATATTTAAAAATAAGTGATGTGTTGTTAACTCTGTATGTGTGTTTCAGGAGCATGCAGCAGCTGTTGGACTACGACGAAGATAACATTGAAGATACGTTCTGTCTCAATTTTACAGTACGTGTCTACTCTCAGAAATGTCATTGACAACATATTTAGCTGCCTCCAAGTCTTACTGGAGCCAGGGACCTACTCACTACGAAAGGATCTTATTGCTCTGTTCTGAGTTTCAGGTTTCTCCTGTTACAATTGTCTTACATTCCTTAAACATAGTTATATGGGAATACTTAAGCTTCACACTCAAAATGGCTTATTCAGTATAAAATTGCAAGTATAATATTTTCTGTAACAACCAGCCACTCTCACTGCTAATTGTGGCTATCTGATTTGCTGCTGGCATTGCTTTCTGCATCATATTATAAAATCAGGCACAAAATACACAGTTGCAGAACAGGTTGTGGGAAAATAGATATACAGTAGATAGGATAGCTATACTCAGGTACCATTGGTAGCTCAGTCTGCAGGGCACATTAACAGCCCAGGTCTTAGTAATATCCATGATTGCGCTCGGATGGCTAAATCAAAGTAACTGCGGTATTCAGTCACCTATGTTCAAGTATGGCTATACAGAAAACCTGGACTGCTGGCTTGCCTTGAGGACCATGTTGGGAAACCCTGGTATACACTATATCACTTTACTAGCAGTGTAACAATTGTTGGAGTATATCACCTTTCCTGGCGTGTAACCATTTGGTAAATTATATAACACCTTGGCAGTGTAGACATTGGCAGATACACTGATAACAAAAATACACTAAATGACCAAACATATGCTGACACCCGTTCTAATTAGTGTTTGACCTTTTCACCCACACACATCTCTTAACAGGTTCATAAAATGAAGCATGCAGCGATGCAAACTCTGTAGTCCATTATTAGCAGAGGAATGGGTAATACTGAAAAGATGGATTTTTTTTACTAGCAGCCAGTTTGTCCAATGTCTGCCCTACTAGAGTTGCCCCATTCAGCTGTATGTGCTTTTACTGGGAAGAGGAAACATGTAGGAATATTAACAGCTCAGCTGCAAAGCAATAGGCTGCATAAACTCACAGAATGGCACCACCAAGTGCAGAAGCGCTTTCCACATACAAATAGTCTGTCCTTAGTTGCAGCAATCATTACTGAGTTTATAGAAGCAAAAAAATGGTCCTTCCAAAGAGATGGGGAACCAAGGAGAAAAAGCCTCTTTGTGGGTGCACTCTTTCAAAAACAATTTATGTATTGTTTGTAAATATTTATTGTATAAAAATATAAATTTTATTTCGACAATTAAAAATGATATGTATAGAAAAAAGGGGCAAAAATACCTTTTGGTATACCCTACAGAATAGATAAATAAGGTACGAGGTGATTATATTTCATATACTGTGCTCCTCCAAAATAGCAAATATCTCAAAAGATTCTTTATAGTAGTTTGTAGCACCCCCTGTAAACAGTGGTGTGTTTTAGAGTGAAGGAAATAATTCCAAAACTCTTGACACTGGATGCGATTTGATAAAATCTGTAGTGGAGGAGGATTGATTAATTACATGCTAGGCGAAAATTTGTATGCTGATAATTATAGTAGTGTAGGCAAAGAGAATTACATAACAACAACTCTATAGGTTACTGTCTATATAGAATATTGCTCACTGATATGCAGATGTTAACTTAATAAATATCAGAGACAACACATCTTACAGTAGGTAGCCGTAACTGATGGTCATTATGCGAATGCTGTATGAGTATCAATATATCTTGCAAATGCGTGCGGCAATTGAAAAGTATTCCACAGTGATAATCAATTGTTACTCAGTAGGAGTCAGAAATAACACATCCCGCAATTGGAAACTGTAACTCATAATAATTAAATTGGATACTCTATTTGTATCAAAAAATCTTACTGCTGTATAAAGCAATTTCTGTCTGCTGTGTCAGCTTATGACAGATGGTAGTTTTCACTGCAGAAAAAAGTAATAGAGGTAATGGAGGTAATAAAGTAAATCTTGGAAAGTACCCGTTCCGTTATTCCACTCACTTCTGCTGCCTTCCCATATGTGAAATAGTTGTCACAGTGAATGGGAGGTGAGAGAGTCAGCGGCCGGAGCGGGTATGAAGAAAGATAGTGGCGTTACTTGCTTTTGCCGGGAGACGGTGAGGGGTTATCCTGATAACAATTGTCATTGCAGGAAAAACCCACTCCCGACCCGCAATGAGTGCGCGCCGAAATACCTCAGATACGAGAAGATCCTGTTGTTGTAGCCCCCGTGGATATCCTTGCTTGAGAAGCGTGTGTGGGGTTTTGCCTACGAGTCCGGGTCCGTGATTGTCACACGGGAATCCCGGAAAGACGTCAGGATGACGTCAGAGTGTCTGTGAAGCGAAGCGGACGTACGTTTCACCCTAGCCGGGCTTGTTCACCTTGAGGATAACCCCTCACCGTCTCCCGGCAAAAGCAAGTAACGCCACTATCTTTCTTCATACCCGCTCCGGCCGCTGACTCTCTCACCTCCCATTCACTGTGACAACTATTTCACATATGGGAAGGCAGCAGAAGTGAGTGGAATAACGGAACGGGTACTTTCCAAGATTTACTTTATTACCTCCATTACCTCTATTACTTTTTTCTGCAGTGAAAACTACCATCTGTCATAAGCTGACACAGCAGACAGAAATTGCTTTATACATCAGCAAGATTTTTTGATACAAATAGAGTATCCAATTTAATTATTATGAGTTACAGTTTCCAATTGCGGGATGTGTTATTTCTGACTCCTACTGAGTAACAATTGATTATCACTGTGGAATACTTTTCAATTGCCGCACGCATTTGCAAGATATATTGATACTCATACAGCATTCGCATAATGACCATCAGTTACGGCTACCTACTGTAAGATGTGTTGTCTCTGATATTTATTAAGTTAACATCTGCATATCAGTGAGCAATATTCTATATAGACAGTAACATATAGAGTTGTTGTTATGTAATTCTCTTTGCCTACACTACTATAATTATCAGCATACAAATTTTCGCCTAGCATGTAATTAATCAATCCTCCTCCACTACAGATTTTATCAAATCGCATCCAGTGTCAAGAGTTTTGGAATTATTTCATTCACTCTAAAACACACCACTGTTTACAGGGGGTGCTACAAACTACTATAAAGAATCTTTTGAGATATTTGCTATTTTGGAGGAGCACAGTATATGAAATATAATCACCTCGTACCTTATTTATCTATTCTGTAGGGTATACCAAAAGGTATTTTTGCCCCTTTTTTCTATACATATCATTTTTAATTGTCGAAATAAAATTTATATTTTTATACAATAAATATTTACAAACAATACATAAATTGTTTTTGAAAGAGTGCACCCACAAAGAGGCTTTTTCTCCTTGGTTCCCCATCTCTTTGGAAGGACCATTTTTTTGCTTCTATAAATGTTTAATACCTCTGGGGTCGCACCGCCAACACATATAGAAATCTTCTGTTGTACTATATTAAAAATTATGATATTCTGATACTGTTGGCTCAACATGATTTAAAGAAATCAACCATAGCAGTGCAGGCAAACTCAAACCCTCTGTTTCACATCATTACTGAGTTCCAAACTGCTTCTGGAGGTGACATGCACACAAAAATGGTTTGTCAGGAGCTTGACGGATTGTTCTTCTATTGCCCAAGCAGCCATACACAAGCCTCAGATCACCATGTGCAATGCCAAACGTCAGTTGGTGTACTGTCAAGGATGTAACCTTTGGACTGGAGCAGTTCTCTAAAATGAAGAATCATGCAGTCTGATAGATGAGTTTAGTTTTGTCAGTTGTGAGGAGAATGCTTCCTGTCAACTGTAAAGTTAGGTAGAGGAGAAATGATGATCTCTAGTGGCTTTCATGGTTTGGTCCAGACCCCATAAGTGAAGGGGAAATGCTACATAGTACAGTGATATTCGAAAGAATTATATGCTCCTTCTTTGTAGGAACAGTTTAAGGAAGGCTCTTTACATGGCACAGTGTTTAAAAACTCCACTGGTTCGTACAGAGGGCCTGATTCAGAGAAGTGCACTAATGCAGCTGCAATTGCAATTTTCTACACAATACAACTGCAGATATCGGCAAATAAAGCTGCCTCCCCAAAATTAAAAGAGACACCCACAGACTGCAACTCATTCACTATTACTTACACATCATGCTTTCCTACACGTGGGCTGCAATTACAAGCTACCCAGCTACAAATAGTATGAGACAAGCACTGCACTTGTAATTACGGTATATTGAGTCAGAAGGCAGCAACATGGATTCTCAGTACACTGTGCATGCAGCCACACACAATAGAATGTGAATTGTAATGTAACCATTTAAGATTGCAACATTGTTTATAGATACAGTCAGAGACTGAGTGAATGTATCAATCCTAATACTAGACATTGTGGATACATGCCTGCTAGAGTCTATGAATCATCATGACCATTAATATTTAGAAACACAGGAGGATTATTCAATATATAAAGTTTATTAGACCATCATAAACTGGTCACACTATATTAATCTCCTGAGTATTGAACGTCTAAAGGTGCATACACACTGGGTGTGTATACACAGTGATGATCGCTGACATCACTGGGCTGAAAATCGCTCAGTGCATACACATCGAGCTATTTCCCCCCCTGCCCAGCGATGTCAGCGGGAGTGAATGGCTTTCCATAGCAGCACGCTATGGAAAGCTGTTAACCCCGCCGTTCATCTGCTGGTGATACATCAGCGCTCATCGCTGGGGCATACACACTGTGCGGCTTTGAGCTGAAAGCAGCTCAACACACCCAAAGTGAGCTTCTTTCAGCTCAAAATCGCCCAGTGTGTATGGGCCTTTAGTCAGTTCTTGAATTCGATATAGACTGCATCGATAGTGCAGTGTTCCCCCCATTCTGTTAACCCACAGTGATCATATAAATCACAACTATCCACGTAAAGATATTTATAACTAACCACTAAGGAAGTAAAGAACTTCAGTACAATCTATTATACTCCTAATTATGCTGTATGAATAGGCAAATCGCCAACAGCAATAAATTAAGAATTCAAATGTAGATACTGTGTTTACTATAGAACAGTGTATCACATGGGGCAGCGTTGACAGCAGAGACTGAGAACGCAGCCAACATTGTATTCATACGCCTTAATTATTATATATATGCATTGTGTCTGTTACTGGAATCAACATATGGGAACATCCAATTTGCCCTAATATTAAGAGAACAACTAGCACCAATGATAGTAGGTGTACAGTGAATCTAGTGGGAGCAAGTAAAAGGGGAACACTAGCCAGCAGTGTATTTATATTCTTAACAAAGCAAAAACTGTTAAATTTATGTTAAGACCAAAAAGGTTATCTCACAATTGTACAGTTATTGGAATTACACCATAGAACATCGCACTCAAGGAGCCCAAATCATATGAGTTTGATAAGACAGAATTGATGTTTATTCATTTGGGACCATATATATTCTGACAACACAGATAATTTCAATTAATGTCATAGTACCTACAATAAGATAACTGATCCTATAGACACTGCACAGCACATTAGGTGGAGTGTGTGGTTTTAATAATTATATGTCACACTTTGTCTTACACTTGTCCTTTATTAGTTTTAATATTTCACAATTACCGGCTTTTTAACTATCTGGAATTAAAAGTTATATTTTAAGTGTATCATTATTCGTGATAGTACGCCACTAAAAGACCAATTCTTTTCCCTTTCTTTGAAATATACTTTGGCTGGGAGGCTCCCGAATATCGGGTGGTGCTCCTGGCCCCCTGGGTGAGTGGGCAAGTCTCACAGTTGAACACCAGTCGGCCGCAACCCCCCACATTCCTCTGGCAACCCCCCCACACCGCTGTCAAAACTGGCAGTCCGGGGTGTCAGATGGCGCGATTTGCGTCATCCCGGTCCCACCCCCTGCCTAGTAATGCCCGCTGCTGCATCACGGCCCCCCCGCTGCTCCGAGCCAGATTGTCAGTAAGTATGGTACACATACGTAGCCTATCTGCAAGAACAAGGAACATCGCATTGAAGGGTATACCTGTGGCTGCGCAGAGTGGACACAGTAGTAGTCATGCAGACACCATGTTTTTGTACGTTAGGGCTCGCAGCTGACGTCCCGATACACAACCCTCACCTTCCCAAATTGGCTGCATTTTAACAACCATTCCTCGCTAACACCATGTTAGCACTCCCAAACAGTCACTTCCTGTCAATCACTTTGCAAAGAAAACATCAATGAGTGCGGCTTCACGGCGGCACCTTAATGCATGCACAGTGCGTACACAACATATGCACAGTCTGTCTATAATCGCTAAGTTCCATGGAACATCGGCTTTGCGTTCTTGTCTGAATCTGGCCCAGAGCCCTGACTTCAGTTCTATCGAGCACCTTTTGGATAAGCAGGAATTCCAAGTACAAGCCAAGACTTCCTGCCGACTTTACTAATACAGGTTCAGTATCCCTTATCCAAAATGCTTGGGACCAGAGGTATTTTGGATATCGGATTTTTCCGTATTTTGGAATAATTGCATACCATAAGGAGATATCATGGTGATGGGACCTAAATCTAAGCACAGAATTCATTTATGTTTCATATACATCTTATACACACAGCCTGAAGGTCATTTTAGCCAATATTTTTTATAACATTGTGCATTAAACAAAGCGTGTGTATATTCACACAATTCATTTATGTTTCATATACACCTTATACACACAGCCTGGGGGTCATTTAATACAATATTTTTAATAACTTTGTGTATTAAACAAAGTGTGTGTACATTGAGCCATCAAAAAACAAAGGTTTCACTATCTCACTCTCACTCAAAAAAGTCCGTATTTCGGAATATTCCGTATTTCGGAATATTTGGATATGGGATACTCAACCTGTACTCATATTGCAGAATGGGTGCTCCTTCTGCCATGTTCCAAAATCTAGTAGAAAGGCTTCCTAGAGGCTGTTTTAGCAGCAATGGAGGGACCAACTCAATAGTAACATGACAATGTGGTGTTTTAGCATCCACATACTTTTGGCCATGTAGTGTATGGCTAAATTATTGCAATAAATAAATATGTAGAATAATCATCTACAAGAATGATCCAGGAATAGTTTATTTACAGGTGGAATACATGAGTGACTTTAGTCAGGAATAGCCACTACTGTTTTACAGGCTTCAGGTAGTGATCTCGTGTATTCTATTTTGGACTGTTTTGATTGATGCTTTTCCTCTGATTTCTGAATAGCGGATCAGAAACAGATTGCCAAGCGACCCCGGTACACTCAATATGAAACTCTAAGTTCATAAAGAGTATCAAAGGATCAGTCCTGTTTCCTGTATCAAAGTGGGTTTTGCCTTTAGTAAGGGTCAGTTTTGAACTGCAGTGCTGCTTCATGTGTACAGGTCAGCCTACTTCTCCATCTTGGGCATTTCAAGGCACTTCTGTTGCTTGGAATGTAGTCTATAATGTAGGTCTGTAATGTATTTGGGGAGTCATTCTGAGATGATCGTAGCTGTGCTAAATTTAGCACAGCTACGATCAATTAACACTGACATGCGGGGGGACGCCCAGCACAGGGCTATCCCGCCCCTATGTCAGTGCCGCCCCCCCCCCCCCCCGCGCAGAAGTGCAAAGGCATCGCACAGCGGCAATGCCTTTGCACTTCAAGAGTAGCTCCCGACCAGCGCAGCTTTAGCGCGCTGGCCGGGAGCTACTCATCGCGCCCCGGCTTGCAGCGGCTGCATGTGATGTCACGCAGCCGCTGCGGGCCGCCCCCACGGCAGCCAAATACCGCCGTACCGCGCCCCCCCGCCCAGCGGCCGCCGAGAGGGCAGGCAGAGGCGAACGTAGCGGCCCGACGGCCTTCGGCCGTCTGGCATGCGCAGTTCTGACCCGATCGCACCGCTGCGATAAACTGCAGCGTGCGATCGGGTCAGAATGACCCCCCTAATTCAGTTTGAATCTCATTGTCAAACGGAGCCAGGTTGTAGTAACGGGCAGTTCTTGACTTCTAAACAATGCACCTAAAAGCATCATATCACCCAGCCACCCTTTTTTTTAGACATAAAAATTAAAGAACAGTGATGTCACACAAATGTTTTGGATATCATTCCTTCTACATAATTAACGAATAATGGTCTTCTTCTTAGCAGGCAAATTACTCATTAGCCCATAGCTCAAATGCACAGAATATGGAAACAACATTTTCTACTTCATGTACAGTGTGTGAAACAATTCACTAAACCATACACAACTCAGTCACATCTTCACTTGTAGGCGAGTTAGTACATAGCTTTAGCAGTGTTGTGACTGATCTCTTGCACCCGGTGTAGGGCTGGTACAGCTGTGTGCTGATTATAATGATAGCCGCTTCCACAAGCGTACTGATAGGGGAGTAGTGCTTGCACAGACGCATGCAGTTCTGTAAGAGGCAGAATATCCGCATTTAGTTCTCTGCATGCGGAATGAGTGCAACTCCAGTGGAGTTATTTGCTTGTCGAATAGGCCCCATAATGTATTCCATTTATTTAATAAATACATATAAACCATATATTTAGCAATGTATTCTTTATAATTACCAGTACTAAAAAATATATAACTTGCAGCTGAAGTCAACTATGTATTATCCAGTTCCCATATAGTCTCTACAAGACAAAAATATGCATACATGTCACTTAGTAAAATTATAATCTAGAATAAAATATACTTTCACATAGATATTATTGGAGTAATAATACCAATATGGTCACTGTTCTGTATAAAATAGTTTGATTGTATAGAGGAAATAAGTTAGTTGTCTTTGAGTCGGGGGGGACGATGATGTTGGCAGCCGCTGTTCCTGAGAGCAGCTCTGTATCACAGCCGGGTGCTAGCGTTATTCATTGCAGAGCAATACTCCTCCGCAGTCATCCACGGTGCTACATTAGTTTATTAGGCTCACTCCAACTCACAGCTTTGATATCACACTCTTACATAAAATCCTATTAAAAATGATATACTGTGTTAAGCAATGTGTGGCAGAACCCTGACCTCAGTTACAGATGTGTCCTCTTGCTGCAGTCAGGCTAAACAGCCGGACTTGGTAGTGCTGAGCGTCTTTTTTTGCGTCTTTTGCTCGGAAGTGCATCTTAGACGCAATGTAATACAATAGGACGCACAAGCAGCTGATTACAATGATATGCAGCATGCCTATATTCTGTGTGTGACTGCAACTGTATTTGCATACAAAATGCTATACTACATTGTTTTCCTGGAAAACACTGTACCGTTTCATTTCGGATGCAGGTAGAGCCACTATTACACACAGAATATAGTCATGCTGCATATCCTTTTAATCAGCAGAAGCTGCTCCTGTGTTCTATTGCGCTACATTGCGCGTTTTCGCAAAAAAAGACGCTTGGTGCTACCGAGTCACATAGCACTCATGCGTTATGTGTAACGCGGATTGTAGCTCATGGAGCAAAGTTGTAAGAGGACACATCTGTACATCACTTTTCTTGCTTGTCCAGCCATAGAAGAATGCAATATTCACTTATATTTAACCCCTATTCTATGTACAGATGTGTTCTCATATACTATTGGTGTATCTTTATCCATCAACTATGCTTCGTAGTAGCAACAAAACCACTTAAATAGATTGCACTGATTAAATTAATATGCAATACTTTTTTCACGCCAAGTTCCACTGAGCTTCATCTGTGACTTTGTACATATTTCAAATTACCGTAATTCCTGTTTGGTCGCAGTCTGTTGTCTCTGGTACAGATTGAGTAGTATTTTGCTTCGTCTGCAGTGCGCATAAGACGCACATTTAATGAAAAAGGCACTGCCTTATACTGCTTAACGTAGGTCACTTGCGCTGGATGTCTTGTGTTATATGGAGCATTGAGGCTTGGTGTATGAGGACACATCTGTATAATTGTTTGCATGCTAGCAGAGTGCCTCTAGCAATTAACTTTACCTAAGCGTTTCCTGCCAAGGTGCCCTAAACCTTGCATTAACTATAAACCAAGGTGTGCGAATTGCATTTTAGTCTACTCTGCTCAAACCACTAATGTTGACTAGTTGACACAGTGTAGGGGAACCAGGCTTATTACAGTAACCCTTCTCCTTCCAAAAAATAGAGATGATAAATGGACCTGATCACATTGTAGTGTGTCATCCCATCCAATGTTATATTTTGCACATATAACACCTTGAAAACTGCCTTTGTTCGTCCTCACAGATTACAGTGGATAACTTTGGGACAACAGAAGTGAGAACTCTAGTTCCAAATGGTGAAGAGACACTGGTGAACCAGAAAAACAAGTAGGTTCATAGCAATTTATTCTAAAGTATAATCACTGCTAGATACTGTATTAAGAATATACATTTAATATTTCTTGTCGTCTTGTAATATAAATGTTACTGTACAAAGAAATGGAATAGTTACGACATAAATAGCATATTATACTTCAGGGTTACCTATCCTATTTCTTAATGATTTGTTATTTTATAATGAAAACATCTAAGTGAGTAAGAGACACCAGGCATATTGAAAGCAAATTACCTCATTATGGTCAAACTCATGTATAAAAATGCTGGAACAAGTCTGGTTGCATAGAATTATGGTAGCAAGCTGGGACCTCACTGACCAAGAAAGCTCAACTTGCTTATGTTTCACCAAGGAACTGCAGTTAGGGAGATGTCCACATGGATGACAAGGTAAAAGCAGAACTTTACCAGCAAACGGCAACACTGGGTGGAAGCACATACAGTACTCAGGAGTAGGCTGCAACTTTCAACTTGTAGTATAAGCAGATGGTTTCATCATAACCGGGCTGATAAATTCTCAAAGGGGAGAATTCAATTGAACACGATGTGTCAACTGCGCCACATCGGCCATATACAGGAGGGCCTGCATCGCAGGTTTTGCCTCGCACCTCTATGGGGCACCAACGAGATGTACTGTTGTGGAATGGCACATCGTGTCCAACACACTGAATTGCATTCCTCCCCTAGTTTGGTTGCAGAGCATTAACCGCACCTCATACCTGGTAATGCAAGGAAGGTGATATAATCAGCGCTTAAGTATCTGGGTATAAAACGATTTCCTGATTTTCTATGTTTTGAGAGCTGCTTTGTCCTATTTTGGATTTACTGGATATTATATACTCTTATGCACACACATATATACCACACAGATATACTGTACATATAAATATACTACTTAACACATAGTATATACACATAAATATGTTACCTAACAGTATATACATACAAATATGCTACTTAACCTGTAGTATAAAAGACAGTGGGGGAGGTGGAAGTATTTTGCACTAAAAACGCAGGTGCGAAATGTGCCCCCTTCCCTCCCCCAAAAAGTATATTGTTTAGTATGTTGTGTCAATGTTTCCCAAGATATGTCTAGCACTGCAAAGGTTGCATGCGTACCAGTCTTATGCCAGGAGAAAACAGCAGTTCCAGGAAAACATGTTGCAGGTTGACGCTAAGAGATGTTGCTTAAAACCATTGGTACTGTAGTAAATGTTAAAGTTACAGTACCCAATTTGTAGACAATACTGTACTTTAATGAAGTATATACATAAGCCAATACTGTGCCTGGAGAGCGTTATTAATAAATAGTCATATTTACCATCTAAAACACAATAAAATACAGGAGCTAATTCAAAATAAAAATACTAATTACGTTAAATTAAATACATCACGTTTCAAAATCAAATGGAAATCTTCTTTCCTGCCACAGCCTAAGTGCAATTATCAGTTACCAATTACATAGTGTGTTTAGTCTGGAGGGATAAAGTCTTATTCAGCCAATCAGAAGAGTCTACTGGTCATCATCAGCAGTGCTTATTTTACACCAGATGTTGAACACTTATTTATACCCTTTGAACACATAAGTGTTTGTTTTGTGGTCTGTTTGAGCTGAATATGCGTGATCAGGCCCTTAATAGACAGGCTCCTAACTGCCATTTTCAAACATAGCCTGTAACATGTTAGGCAGGAGCTGATTGCCTGGTATTTTATCTCTCACAATTTTATTATTCTTTGAGCTTTGGTGAATACCTTAATGTTAACATTATGTGAAGGGAAATCAGAATGCAAATGCAACAAGGTAGTATCGCCCATCGGAATCACTTTCAGGTTTGTGCTCGAACAGATTGAAGATGGGTTGATGCATGCAAAATCTGTTTGTGCTTAGATATTTATTAACCTATATGGGGTAAAGCATGTACATAATTTGTGTGTGTGTTTATATATATATACTAGGTGCTTCATCGCGCCCTACGGGCGCTCTTCACACCGTCGGAAGGGGCTACGCCCCCTTAACCCCTGCACGCCTTTCTGGGGTTCAATATATGGAGTATTACCTGCATTCCTAGTTTTGTTAGTGTTTGAATATTGCACAATGAAAGGGCGTCCGATGATGAAGGGGGCGTAGTCCCTTGCAACAGTAAGGGGTTTGGGGAGTGGGGACCGCGGATGGGGGAGGGGGTATGAAGGCGCTGTGGGTGGGGTAGGAGCAGGGGTGTCGCAGGTGGGGGATGGCAGCTGCAGGGCTGTTTCGGATGGAGGAGGGGTTCCGAAGGCGCTGCAGATGGGGAAGGGGTGGGTGCGGGTGTGCAGTGGATGGGGGAGGTGTCCAGGGGGCGCGGTGGGTGGGGGAGGGGTGGATGCGGGGGTAACGTGGGTGGGGGAGTGGCGGGTGCGGTGCTGTTGCGAATGGTGTAGGCGATGCGGATTGGGAAGGGCCTGCTGCGTGGGTGGGGTAGGGAATCCAAAGGTGCAGCGGGCGGGGGAGAGCCAGATGCGGGGTGTGGCGGATGGGGGAGAGGGTCCGGAGGTGATGTAGGTGGTGGAGGGGCGGGTGGCATAGGGGGTCTGGAGGCGCCGCGGGTGGGTACCGGGGGAGGGGGCCGGGGGGGCGTTGTGTGTGGGGGAGGGGCAGGTGGGGGAGGGGCAGATGCTGGGCTGGATGGGGGAGGGGTTCCAGAGGTCCTGCGGGTGGGAAAGGGTGTGGCGGGTGGGTAGGAGGTGTGGAGGCGTTGCGGGTGGGAGAGGGGGGGGGTGCAGTGAATGGGGTTAGGGGTCCGGAGGAGGGAGGGTCCGTGTGTGTTGAGGTGTGGGGTCCGTAGGTGCTGTGGGTGGGGGTGCCACGGGTGGTGGAGGGACAGGTGTGTGGATTTGCGGTGGATGGGGGAGGGGGTCTGGAGGTGCTGCAGGTGGTGGAGGGGTGTGTGCGCGGGTGGGTGCGGGGGTGCAGCGGATGGTGGAGGTGGTCCGGGAGTGTGGGAGAGGTGAGGTGCTGTGGGTGGGGGAGAGGCGGGTGAGGGGCTATTGCGGATGAGGGAGGGGTTCCGGAGGCGCTGCAGGGTGGAAGGGTGCAGGTGTTGCGGGTGAGGTAGGGGGCCTGGAGGCGCTGCGGGTGGGGGTGCGGTGGATGGGGAGGGGCTGCAGGTGGTGGAGGAGCGGGTGGTGTAGGAGGTCCGGAGGTGCAGTGGGTGGTGGAGGGGTGGGTGCTGAGGGTGGGGTAGTGGGTCCGAAGGTGTTGCGGTTGCTGGAGAGGTGGGGGTGTAGGGGATGGTTCAGTGGGTGCAGCGGATGGGGGAGGGGTGAATGCGGGGGTTCAGCGGATGGGGAGGGGGTATGGGGATGCGGGAGGGGTGGGGGTGCTGTGGGTGGGGGAGGCGGGGGAGGGGCTGTTGCGGATGGGGGAGGGGTTCCGGAGGCGCTGCTGGTGGAGAAGGGTGCAGGTGTTGCGGGTGAGGTAGGGGGCCTGGAGGCGCTGCGGGTGGGGGAGGGAGGGAGGGGGGTGAGGGTGCGGTGGATCGGGAGGGGCTGTAGGTGGTGGAGGAGCAGGTGGTGTAGGGGGTCCGCAGGTGGAGTGGTTGGTGGTGGGGTGAGTGCTGCGGGTGGGGTAGTGGGACCGAAAGTGTTGCTGTTGCTGGAGGGGTGGGGGTGCAGGGGATGGATTTGGGGGTGCAGCGGATGGGGGAGTGGGGGAGGGGCTGCTGCAGATGGGGGAGGGGTTTGGAAGACACTGCGGGTGGGGTAGGGGGTCCGAAGGCGCAGTGGGTGGGGGTGCCACGGGTGGTGGAGGGGCAGGTGCGGGGGTTTGCGGGGGATGGGAAGGGGTCCAGGGGCGCTGCAGGTGGTTGAGGGGCAGATATCAGTGCACATAGTCTCTGTGGTAGTTAGTGAGGGTTGGTGATGGTGTGAGAGGGGTGAAGGCCAGTACACAGACAGGCAGTTAGAGAGCAGGATGAGGGTGACAGGGCATAGTGACGGGGAGTACTTAGCAGATATAGGGGTGGGCTACAGGTGTGATGTCACAGTGTGTGTACCTTTGCTCTCGTGTGAGGTATATGTGAGGTATGTGTGAGGTAAGGATGTGCGGGTCGTGGTGGCCACTAACCTCCAGGCTGGTGCTGTGAGATGGTGACTGCAGAGGGAGGGAGCTCAGACCCAGCAGCAATGGGTCGTGGTCAGCATTCCTTCCTGGCCCCGTTCCGCCGCACACTGTCCGCCCCGTCTGACGGGCGTCATTCCTCCATCCTGCCTGGCAGCGTCAGCTGCTGTGATTGCGGAGCATAGGTAAGCGTCCGGAGCCCTGTGGGCGGGCAGGCATGGTGTTTCCCTGGAGAGGTGCGGCGCGCGTCCTTAGGCAGCAGACGGAGGGAGCTCCGGCCCAGCAGCAATGTTGATTAGTGCGTGTCCCGTCCTGGCGCTGTCCCGCTGCACATGCTCCGCACCGCTTGCCGCTGAGCATGGCAGCCCTTGTGTGTATGCTGCAGATGCTGATCTAGCGGTGCCTGAGCTAGCGTGCCCCACCCGTAGTAGTAGCGTCCTTATACGTAATGCCCCACCCGTAGTAGTAGCGTCCATATACGTAATGCCCCCCCCAATAGTAGTAGTGTCCTTATACATAATGCCCCCCCAGTAGTAGTAGCAGTTATATGTAATGCTCCCCAACAGTAATAGTAGCGTCCTTATACATAATGCCCCCCCAGTAGTAGTAGCATCCTTATACATAATGCCCCCCCAGTAGTAGTAGCATCCTTATACATAATGCCCCCCCAGTAGTAGTAGCAGCGTCCTTATACATAATGCCCCCCCAATAGTAGTAGTGTCCTTATACATAATGCCCCCCCAGTAGTAGTAGCAGTTATATGTAATGCACCACAACAGTAATAGTAGCATCCTTATACGTAATGCCCCACCCGTAGTAGTAGCGTCCTTACACGTAATGCCCCCCAGTAGTAGTAGCAGTTATATGTAATGCCCCCCAACAGTAATAGTAGCGTCCTAATACGTAATGCCACCCCTGTAGTAGTAGCATCCTTATACATAATGTGCCCCCAGTAGTAGTACCGTCCTTATACATAATGCCCCCCCCAGTAGTAGTAGCATCCTTACATGTAATGCCCTCCCAGTAGTAGCGTCCTTATACATAATACCCCCCCAGTAGTAGTAGCATCCTTACATGTAATGCCCTCCCAGTAGTAGTAGCACCGTCCTTATACATAATGCCCCCCAGAAGTAATAGAGTCCTTATACATAATGCCCCCCCAGTAGTAGCGTCCTTATATGTAATGCCCCCCAGTATTAGTAGCCTCCTTATACGTAATGCCCCCCTATAGTAGTAGCGTCCTTATACGTAATGCCCCCCCATAGTAGTAGCGTCCTTATACGTAATGCCCCCCCTATAGTAGTAGCGTCCTTATACGTAATGCCCCCCCATAGTAGTAGCGTCCTTATACGTAATGCCCCCCCTATAGTAGTAGCGTCCTTATACGTAATGCCCCCCTATAGTAGTAGCGTCCTTATACGTAATGCCCCCCCTATAGTAGTAGCGTCCTTATACGTAATGCCCCCCTATAGTAGTAGCGTCCTTATACGTAATGCCCCCCCTATAGTAGTAGCGTCCTTATACGTAATGCCCCCCCTATAGTAGTAGCGTCCTTATACGTAATGCCCCCCCCTATAGTAGTAGCATCCTTATACGTAATGCCCCCCTATAGTAGTAGCGTCCTTATACGTAATGCCCCCCCTATAGTAGTAGCGTCCTTATACGTAATGCCCCCCCTATAGTAGTAGCGTCCTTATACGTAATGCCCCCCCTATATTAGTAGCGTCCTTGCATGTAATGGCCCCCCCAGCAGTGGCGTCCATAAAGTGCGCACACACAGACATACCTCACACACACACAATTCACACATATATACAAACACACACACCCCACCATATATATACACACACACACACACCCCCACTATATACACACACACACACACTATACACACACACACACCCACTATATACACACACGCACACACATTTCTCTCTCACCCTCCACTTACCAAGTCTGGCTGGCCGTCACTGCAATGCTGATTCCACCACTGATCAGCTGTCTGGTCCCGTGTAGCTCCGCCCCTCTATTCCGTGTAGCCCCGCCCCCTCGTGACGCCGTAGCTCCGCCCCCTTTTCGGGACCCGCGCTGCACAGCACACAGCCCGCTGTCACAGGTGATTGGGGGGGGGAGGACAGGCACAGCAGCCGGCAGCTAGTGGCCATCCTCACCTCCTATACTGTAAGGTAGGGTCTTGCACCTGACTGCTGCTGGCGCTGGGTTACGGAGTAGCTCCCTGCAGCAGATGCAGTTGACTCCGCCCAGCGTTACGAGCACAGAGTCACAGATTAAGGCAAATATATAGGAGATATATATATATATATATATATATATATATATATATAGATATATATAGATAGAGAGGGAAGATTGGTAATTATACATAATTATACATATTCCTTGCACAAACTTACACATGAATACCATATTTCTTAATAATATGATCCTTATTGCCCTGCTGATGCATGTCAAACGTATTGCCAAAACTTACGTATGGTAGATTGTGTAGTTGTGTAAAGGACATTAGGAATGCATGCATTGGTCCAAAGGTCAGAACATGGATGTGTGCACAGTTCATGTGTAGCCTGCTATGTATGATGTCTGTTACATATCACATGTAGCCTGGTATGCGTGATGTCTGTTACAGATCACATGTAGCCTGGTCTCCGTGATGTCTGTTACAGATCACATGTAGCCTGGTCTCCGTGATGTCTGTTACAGATCACATGTAGCCTGGTCTCCGTGATGTCTGTTACAGATCACATGTAGCCTGGTATGCGTGATGTCTGTTACAGATTACATGTAGCCTGATCTCCATGATGTCTGTTACAGTTCACATGTAGCCTGGTCTCCGTGATGTCTGTTACAGATCACATGTAGCCTGGTATACAGTATGTCTGTTACAGATCACATGTAGTCTGGAATGCGTGATGTCTGTTATAGAACACATATAGCTTGGTTTTTGTGTTTGTCGTTCATTTGCCTGTATATAGCAGATTGCTGCTAAGCTACAAGCTCATGTGCTCCATTCATGTGAACATCGGGGAGGTCTTCTTCTGTGAAGGTCTATTTTATTTTTATAAAGCCCTTAAATTGTAGGTGGTGAAAGGAAAGCTGTGTGATCCCAGTGTCTCTCTGTACTAAGAGACCTCAAACTAACCAGTGAGTCACCCTTACAAAATGAAGGTGCTTGTCAAGTGTACAGAGGTCACAGCGTGCAGATATTCCAGCGATGCTAACCACTCATGACTGCTGGGTATAAATAGATTCAGGCAGCCAGGCAAACTCTTCAGGTCCATAATGCAAAGAACTGATGACAGACCTAAAAATAACAGTGTGAACAAGTAACCTTTGTTTGTTAATTAGCACGTCGGAGTGCTGAAAATTGAATTTTTAGGCAGGGCCTTAAGAAGAAGAGACCGATTGACATTACATACCTACTGCTTAATAAATCAGCGAAACAATTAGCTAGACGGACAGAAATGATAAACAATGAGTAGTAATGAGTATATGTTCATGTTATAAAATCTGTTTGGTATGGCTCCACCTAATGGACACTTGAGTTATTACGTGTAGCTAAATACACTGTAGAGAGTTTTTATATTCAGAATCCGCTTTATTGGCCAGGTATACTTGCGTATACTAGGAATTTGTCTTCGGTTTGCTATACAACAGCCAAGTAGGCAACAGATAAGCAGGCGGTGGAGGGGGTGTGCAAGTAAATCATACAGATAGGAATACCGTAGGGACACAAGTGAGTTACAAGTACGTCTAGTCAGTCAATGTACAGGAGTTCAGCAGGTGGACCGCTTGGGGAAAGAAACTTTTGTGACTTGGACCCCTATTTATGGTCCCGGGAGATTGTGGTCCCTAGAAACTTCAAGGAGTCCATTAGCGATACCACACTGTCAGCAATCGTTAGCGGAGGTGCACCAGCTGACTTCTTCCTGAAGTCCATTATCATCTCGACAGTTTTGAGGGGGTTAAGCTCAAGGTGGTTGTGGCTGCACCGCTGGGCCAACCGGTCTACTTCCTGTCTATAGGCCGATTCGTCCCCGTCCTTGATGAGGCCGATGACGGTGGTGTCATCGGCGAATTTGATGATCTTTACTGATTACGCCTCTGAGGTGCAGTCATTTGTGTACAGGGAGAAGAGCAGGGATGAGAGGACACAGCCCTGAGGGGCCCCTGTACTTATGGACCGCGCTTGAGAGGTGAATTCCCCCGCTTTCACCACCTGTGTCCTATCTGTCAGGAAGTCTACTATCCAGGAACAGGTAGCTTCTGGGACCCCTAGGCAAAGTAATTTGGGGTGGAGGATGCTGGGGACGATTGTATTGAAGGCCGAGCTGATATCGACAAACAGGACCCTCGCGTAGGTGCCAGGAATGTCTTGGTGCTGTAGAATGTAGTGCAGGCCCAGGTTGACTGCATCCTCGATAGGCGAACTGTTGGGGGCCAGTCACAGTTTTCAGGTGATTCAAAACCAGACGCTCGAACGTTTTCATGTCCACAAACGTGAGTGCTATCGGCCTGTAGTCGTTCATGTTCGTGATAGAGGGTTTCTTGGGGACCGGGACGATAGTAGACCTTTTGAGGCAGGAAGGGACTTTCTGTAGCTCCAGCGATTTGTTGAAGATCTTGGGGAACATGAGGGCGAGCAACCCGCACATGTTCTCAGGGCAGATGGTTACACTCCGTCAGGACCCGGAGCTTTCCTGGGTTTGGCCCTTTTGAACAATGCCTCCACCTCTTCTTGGGCGACTTGCAGTGCCTGGAGTTGGCCGTCGGTGTTCGGGGCATCGTAGAGGTGATTGTTTGGGTCGCAGGGGACTTCTTTTGCGTACCTGCAATAAAAGTGGTTCAGCTCGTCTGCTAAGTCTTGGTGCATGGTGGTGGACTTCGATGTTTTCTTGTAGTTTGTTATGGATTGCATTCCTTTCCATACAGTTACGGGGTCATTGGTGGAGAGATCATTTGTCAGCTTGTCCGAGAACCGCTTTTTCTCTGACGTCCTAGTGGATGCTGGGAACTCCGTAAGGACCATGGGGAATAGCGGCTCCGCAGGAGTCTGGGCACAAAAGTAAAGCTTTAGGACTACCTGGTGTGCACTGGCTCCTCCCCCTATGACCCTCTTCCAAGCCTCAGTTAGATTTTTGTGCCCGACCGAGCAGGGTGCAATCTAGGGGGCTCTCCTGAGCTTCTTAGAAAAAGTTAGTTTTAGGTTTCTTATTTTCAGTGAGACCTGCTGGCAACAGGCTCACTGCATCGAGGGACTAAGGGGAGAAGAAGCGAACCTGCCTGCTTGCAGCCAGCTTGGGCTTCTTAGGCTACTGGACACCATTAGCTCCAGAGGGACCGAACACAGGCCCAGCCTCGGAGTCCGGTCCCAGAGCCGCGCCGCCGGCCCCCTTACAGAGCCAGAAGCAAGAAGAGGTCCGGAAAATCGGCGGCAGAAGACATCAGTCTTCAACAAGGTAGCGCACAGCACTGCAGCTGTGCGCCATTGCTCCTCAGGCACACTTCACACTCCGGTCACTGAGGGTGCAGGGCGCTAGGGGGGGGCGCCCTGAGCAGCAATAAAAACACCTTGGCTGGCGAAAATACACCACATATAACCCCCAGGGCTATATGGATGTATTTTAACCCCTGCCAGAATACAGCAAAACGCGGGAGAAAAGTCAGCCGAGAAGGGGGCGGAGCCTATCTCCTCAGCACACGGGCGCCATTTTCCCTCACAGCTCCGCTGGAAGGACGTCTCCCTGACTCTCCCCTGCAGTCCTGCACTACAGAAAAGGGTAAAACAAGAGGGGGGGGGGGCACTAATTTGGCGCAGCTATAAGGGAAAAACACTCTTTATAGGGTTATCCCAGTATATATATAGCGCTCTGGTGTGTGCTGGCATACTCTCCCTCTGTCTCCCCAAAGGGCTAGTGGGGTCCTGTCCTCTATCAGAGCATTCCCTGTGTGTGTGCAGTGTGTCGGTACGATTGTGTCGACATGTATGAGGAGGAAAATGATGTGGAGGCGGAGCAATTGCCTGTAATAGAGATGTCACCCCCTAGGGAGTCGACACCTGAGTGGATGGGCTTTATGGAAGGAATTACGTGACAGTGTCAGCTCTTTACAAAAGACGGTTGATGACATGAGACAGCCGGCTACTCAGCTTAGGCCTGTCCAGGCGTCTCAAAGGCCATCAGGGGCTCTAAAACGCCCGTTACCTCAGATGGCAGATACAGATGCCGACACGGATACTGACTCCAGTGTCGACGATGAAGAGACGAATGTGACTTCCAGTAGGGCCACACGTTACATGATTGAGGCAATGAAAAATGTTTTACATATTTCTGATAATACAAGTACCACTAAAAAGGGTATTATGTTTGGTGAGAAAAAACTGCCTGTAGTTTTTCCTGCATCTGAGGAATTAAATGAAGTGTGTGATGAAGCGTGGGTTTCCCCCGATAAAAAACTGATAATTCCTAAAAGGTTATTGGCATCATACCCCTTCCCGCCAGAGGATAGGGCACGTTGGGAAACACCCCCTAAGGTGGATAAAGCGCTCACACGCTTGTCAAAACAGGTGGCACTACCGTCTCCTGATACGGCCGCCCTTAAGGAACCTGCTGACAGAAAGCAGGAGAATATCCTAAAATGTATATACACTCACACGGGTGTTATACTGCGACCAGCAATCGCCTCAGCCTGGATGTGCAGTGCTGGGATGGCTTGGTCAGATTCCCTGACTGAGAATATTGATACCCTAGATAGGGACAGTATATTACTGACTATAGAGCATTTAAAAGATGCATTTTTATATATGCGTGATGCACAGAGGGATATTTGCCGACTGGCATCAAGAGTAAGTGCGCTGTCCATCTCTGCCAGAAGAGGGTTATGGACGCGGCAGTGGTCAGGTGATGCGGACTCCAAAAGGCATATGGAAGTATTGCCTTATAAAGGGAAGGAGTTATTTGGGGTAGGTCTATCAGACCTGGTGGCCACGGCAACTGCTGGGAAATCCACATTTTTACCCCAGGTAGCCTCTCAACATAAGAAGACGCCGTATTATCAGGCGCAGTCCTTTCGGCCCCAGAAGGGCAAGCGGGCAAAAGGCTCCTCATTTCTGCCCCGTGGCAGAGGGAGAGGAAAAAGGCTACAGCAAACAGCCAGTTCCCAGGAACAGAAGCCCTCTCCCGCTTCTGCCAAGTCCTCAGCATGACGCTGGGGCTTTACAAGCGGACTCAGGCACGGTGGGGGCCCGTCTCAAGAATTTCAGCGCGCAGTGGGCTCACTCACAAGTGGACCCCTGGATCCTTCAGGTGGTATCTCAGGGGTACAAATTGGAATTCGAGACGTCTCCCCCTCGCCGTTTCCTAAAGTCTGCTTTACCGACGTCTCCCTCCGACAGGGAGGCGGTATTGGAAACCATTCACAAGCTGTATTCCCAGCAGGTGATAATCAAGGTACCCCTCCTGCAACAGGGAAAGGGGTATTATTCCACGCTGTTTGTGGTACCGAAGCCGGACGGCTCGGTGAGACCTATTTTAAATCTGAAATCCTTGAACACTTACATACAGAGGTTCAGATTCAAGATGGAGTCACTCAGAGCGGTGATTGCGCCAAGGGTACCTCAGGTTTGTGGTACAGAACTGTCACTATCAGTTTCAGACGCTGCCGTTTGGATTGTCCACGGCACCCCGGGTCTTTACCAAAGTAATGGCCGAAATGATGATACTCCTTCGAAGGAAGGGAGTTTTAATTATCCCTTACTTGGACGATCTTCTGATAAGGGCAAGATCCAGGGAACAGTTGGTAGTCGGGGTAGCACTATCTCAAGTAGTGTTGCGGCAGCACGGTTGGATTCTCAATATTCCAAAATCGCAGCTGATCCCGACGACACGTCTTCTATTCCTAGGGATGATCCTGGACACAGTCCAGAAAAAGGTGTTTCTCCCGGAGGAGAAAGCCAGGGAGTTATCCGAGCTAGTCAGAAACCTCCTAAAACCAGGCCAAGTGTCAGTGCATCAATGCACAAGGGTCCTGGGAAAAATGGTGGCTTCCTACGAAGCAATCCCATTCGGCAGATTCCACGCAAGAACTTTCCAGTGGGACCTGCTGGACAAATGGTCCGGATCGCATCTTCAGATGCATCAGCGGATAACCCTGTCACCAAAGACAAGGGTGTCTCTCCTGTGGGTTGCAGAGTGCTCTTCTTCTAGAGGGCCGCAGATTCGGCATTCAGGACTGGGTCCTGGTGACCACGGATGCCAGCCTGCGAGGCTGGGGAGCAGTCACACAGGGAAGAAATTTCCAGGGCTTGTGGTCAAGCCTGGAGACATCACTTCACATAAATATCCTGGAGCTAAGGGCCATTTACAATGCTCTAAGCCTAGCAAGACCTCTGCTTCAAGGTCAGCCGGTGCTAATCCAGTCAGACAACATCACGGCAGTCGCCCACGTACACAGACAGGGCGGCACAAGAAGCAGGAGGGCAATGGCAGAAGCTGCAAGGATTCTTCGCTGGGCGGAAAATCATGTGATAGCACTGTCAGCAGTGTTCATTCCGGGGGTGGACAACTGGGAAGCAGACTTCCTCAGCAGGCACGACCTCCACCCGGGAGAGTGGGGACTTCACCCAGAAGTCTTCCACATGATTGTAATCCGTTGGGAAAAACCAAAGGTGGACATGATGGCGTCCCGCCTCAACAAAAAATTGGACAGGTATTGTGCCAGGTCAAGGGACCCTCAGGCAATAGCTGTGGACGCTCTGGTAACACCGTGGGTGTACTAGTCAGTGTATGTGTTCCCTCCTCTGCCTCTCATACCCAAGGTACTGAGAATTATAAGACGGAGAGGAGTAAGAACTATACTCGTGGCTCCGGATTGGCCAAGAAGGACTTGGTACCCGGAACTTCAAGAGATGCTCCCAGAGGACCCGTGGCCTCTACCTCTAAGAAGGGACCTGCTCCAGCAAGGACCCTGTCAGTTCCAAGACTTACCGCGGCTGCGTTTGACGGCATGGCGGTTGAACGCCGGATCCTGAAGGAAAAAGGCATTCCGGAGGAAGTCATCCCTACCCTGATCAAGGCCAGGAAGGATGTGACCGCAAAGCATTATCACCGCATTTGGCGGAAATATGTTGCGTGGTGCGAGGCCAGGAAGGCCCCAACGGAGGAATTTCAACTGGGGCGATTCCTGCATTTCCTGCAAACAGGAGTGTCTATGGGCCTAAAATTGGGGTCCATTAAGGTTCAAATTTCGGCCCTGTCGAGTTTCTTCCAGAAAGAACTGGCTTCAGTTCCTGAAGTTCAGACGTTTGTCAAGGGGGTGCTGCATATACAGCCTCCTTTTGTGCCTCCAGTGGCACCTTGGGATCTCAATGTAGTTTTGGGGTTCCTCAAATCACATTGGTTTGAACCACTTAAATCTGTGGATTTAAAATATCTCACATGGAAAGTGGTCATGCTGTTGGCCCTGGCTTCGGCCAGGCGCGTGTCAGAATTGGCGGCTTTATCCTGTAAAAGCCCTTATCTGATTTTCCATTCGGACAGGGCGGAATTGAGGACTCGTCCTCAGTTTCTCCCTAAGGTGGTGTCAGCGTTTCACCTGAACCAGCCTATTGTGGTGCCTGCGGCTACTAGGGACTTGGAAGACTCCAAGTTGCTGGACGTTGTCAGGGCCCTGAAAATATATGTTTCCAGGACGGCTGGAGTCAGAAAATCTGACTCGCTGTTTATCCTGTATGCACCCAACAAGCTGGGTGCTCCTGCTTCTAAGCAGACTATTGCTCGTTGGATTTGTAGTACAATTCAGCTTGCACATTCTGTGGCAGGCCTGCCACAGCCAAAATCTGTAAAAGCCCATTCCACAAGGAAGGTGGGCTCATCTTGGGCGACTGCCCGAGGGGTCTCGGCTTTACAACTTTGCCGAGCAGCTACTTGGTCAGGGGCAAACACGTTTGCTAAATTCTACAAATTTGATACCCTGGCTGAGGAGGACCTGGAGTTCTCTCATTCGGTGCTGCAGAGTCATCCGCACTCTCCCGCCCGTTTGGGAGCTTTGGTATAATCCCCATGGTCCTTATGGAGTTCCCAGCATCCACTAGGACGTCAGAGAAAATAAGAATTTACTTACCGATAATTCTATTTCTCGTAGTCCGTAGTGGATGCTGGGCGCCCATCCCAAGTGCGGATTGTCTGCAATACTTGTACATAGTTATTGTTAACTAAATCGGGTTATTGTTGTTGTGAGCCATCTTTTCAGAGGCTCCTCTGTTATCATGCTGTTAACTGGGTTCAGATCACAAGTTGTACGGTGTGATTGGTGTGGCTGGTATGAGTCTTACCCGGGATTCAAAATCCTTCCTTATTGTGTACGCTCGTCCGGGCACAGTATCCTAACTGAGGCTTGGAGGAGGGTCATAGGGGGAGGAGCCAGTGCACACCAGGTAGTCCTAAAGCTTTACTTTTGTGCCCAGACTCCTGCGGAACCGCTATTCCCCATGGTCCTTACGGAGTTCCCAGCATCCACTACGGACTACGAGAAATAGAATTATCGGTAAGTAAATTCTTATTTTTGCTATCCTGATTTCTTTAGTCAGAGAGTTCTGAGTTCGGTTGTATAGTGCTCTGTCACCGCTGCTATAGGCCTCCTCTTTGGCCCGACGAAGTTGCCTGAGCTGGGCGTTGAACCAGGGCTTGTTGTAAATGCGGTAAGTCTTGGTAGGAACACACATGTCCTCACAGTAGCTGATGTAGGATGTGAGAGTGTCTGTCAGGTCGGTTACCGAGGCTTCGAAGACCCCCCATTCCGTGCAGTCGAAGCAGGCCTGGAGCTTCATCTTAGCCTCGTTGGTCCATTTTTTAACAGTCTTGATGATGGGATTAACTGCTCTCAGCTTCTGTGTATAGCTAGGGAGCAGGTGGACGAGGCAGTATTCAGATAGGCCGAGTGCAGCACGCAGGATAGACCGGAAGGCAGACTTGAGGGTAGTGTAGCAGTGACCAAGGGTGCGCCCTTCCCTAGTGGGACACGTGACTTGTTGTTTGTACTTGGGTAGCTCCTTGCTCCAGGTTAGTTCTGTTGAAGTCACCCAGCACTATAAGCAGAGAGTCTGGGTGTTTTTGTTCTATGTCAGATATGCATACGGCCAGGTGGTGCAGGGCTTCGTTCGCGCAGGCGAGGGGGGGGGGGGGGTGTACACTCCCACAAGGACAATTGAGGCAAACTTCCCGTCGGGACTAGAAGGGGTTATAGTTAATAATTAGCATCTCCAGGTGAGGGCTACCTGATTTGCCTAGGATCGTGACATTGGTGCACCATCTGTCATTGATGTAGAAGCAGATGCCACCACCCTTCGTTTTTCCTGAGAGAACCTTGGAGCGATCAGCCCTGAAGAGACTGAAGCCCGGCAGAGACATCTGGTTGTCCGCAATATGGTCGTCCAGCCACGTCTCTGTAAAGCAGAGGACGGACGACCCTGTAATGCCTGACCCTGCGCTATCCAGAAGGAGGGACAGTTCGTCGAACTTGTTTGCCAGTGAGCGCACATTTGAAAACAGGATCGCGGAAAGTGCAGACCGGTGCCCTTGCCGCTGCCACCTCACTAGGGCGCCTGAGTGACAGCCTCTGCTCTGAGCCCAGGTCCTTCTACTAGGGCCGACGTGAGGGCCTCCGTCATTCTCTTTCCGGTGCCGGCAATCCACCTGCCAGTCACCGATCGGGCTGAGGGAGGCGCGGCCGCTCGGTCATCCGCTTTGGCGTCCACAACGTCTGCATCCCTGCCACACAGGGCAGCGAGGGCTGCAAGGGCCGCTGCTCCACCCGCTGACGGGCTTGAACGTGGGGTAACTACCGCGGGAGCGCTCCAACTTAGGAGGGCTTCCCTACTGTATTTGGCCACCGGTGGGGTAGACAAAGGCAGGGGAAAACAAGGGGAAACAGGTATTTTGGCTGAGCTGCGTAGCTCCGAGGCAGCCATCTGCAGCGCCATCTTGGATTGTAATCGCTATAATCGTTGTTGCTATAACCTATTGCTGCTTTTTAATCCAATGGGTATATTTGAAACAAGTGATGAATAAAATAACTTTGCTTTTTCTGTTGCTGATTTGGTCAGTTATTCCAGGACAAAGCAGGCTCATGGAAAGGTGTTTGAATCCAATTCCTATTGTCTAGGTGTGAAAGATCTCAGTGTGAGAGGCCTTTGAAGTAGATTTCTTGTGGGGGTGTCCTGTGCAATGGCTCCTGCAATCTGAAATGAACAGTGACCCTTCAGTAATTCAGAGCCTGAATATGCTGTATATTAGTTGATTAAGAAGTCAGAGTTATTTGTTGCTCAGAGAACAGAGGTGAATGATGTCTAAGTGAGGGTATGGATGGAGCCAAAGAGAGGTTGTAGTCCACTGTACCCTGTCTGGGATGTCCAATGCAGAGTACAGTAGATTCCAAACTGAAGGACTTCTCAGTGGAGAGATGCAGAGGTTTTTCGTTCTACTTTTCTTTCTGCAGCAATTCATCTTAGATTACGAAGTTATTTTTACTCAGAATGTTTTATCTATGTTAATGGTTAATGGTTAGTATGTAATATGTGTTTTAACATGAATAATGCCTGCAGGGCTAGAATTTAGCCCATGCTGTTGTGCCCTTTTCCCAGACCGCTGGCAGTGACCCAGCCGACACAACTGAAAGTTAGGGCCATTGCAGCTGATATTTATTAATACCCAAGTCATTCAACATCTCTGCAAACATCTCTTCTTTACTAGCTATATTTAAATGCGTAGTTGTTTGTTAGAGAGGGGTTGTAGCATAATAAACTTACTTTATGGCGCCCCATTGTCTGTCCTGTTAAGTAGTGAGAAATTAGACAGAACTCTGAGAGCAGATGCTTTAAATTAGACAAAGCGAATTCTGCATCAATTGGGCGCTGACTGCTATTTTACAGTAAGTGATTTGACTGTCATAATCTTCATACAAAGAATGTTTTAATCAGTTTAAAAAGACAGACTAGACTGTGTATTAGCCTAAATCTCTACATATTAAGCCCAGTACTCACGGGCCGATCAAGGAGAGATGCGTGCTGAGCGAACCGCTCAGCACACATCTCTCCTGCCGCTCAGCACAGCGCGATCTGTGCTGAGCGTGCGGGGGGAGACGGGGGGGCCGCTCACTTCACCCAGCGGGTGAAGTGAGCGACCCGCTAGATTGGCCTGCATGCAGGCCAATCTAGCAGCGGCGATAGCGATGTGCGGGGCCGCGCATCGCTATCGCCGAGGGGGCTACACACGGAGCGATCCTGCCGATATTCTAAGCAATCTAGTCAGATTGCTTAGAATATCGCTCCGTGAGTACCCCCCTTTAGTGTTTAAAAAAAGGTGTGAATGATGTGAGATACAGAGTAAGCTATGGTTGGATCAGTATTTTAATATATTGTCTTATGACATTAAAAGCCTAAATGCTGAAAGAAAAAGCTTCCTCACATCTTTGTTACATATAATAATGAGATAACTGCCTGATGTCGGTCTTACTCACCCTTCTGTTTTTCGCTGACAGGCTGCATCTAAAGTGACTAAATAAACTGTACTATAATATATATATATATATATATATATATATATATATATATATATATACATATATATATAATATGATAAAACTAGTAGAAGCACAAAATGCGTATTCTTAATAAAGGGACATATAGAGAATGCTGAGAACGGATGTAATTATGCCGCCGGTCACATAACTACATCCCATTCCCAGCATTACCGACGCCTGCATCCCGACCCTTCAAAATCCAGACAGTCAGCATGCCGACTAATACCGCTTTTATACTAAAATTCCCGGGACGCAGCTGGGAGCCTGACATGGGTGCTGCCCGGCTGTGACCCGGGGTAACACCAATAGGGAGTGAGGAGTGTGTGACATTATCATTTTTATTTAGGATGTGGTTCTTTTGTAAATATTGCCAGGTTGGTAACGTCCTATTGCCAGGTTGGTGACGCGGTGGGGGCATCGCTTGAAGATCACACGATTGCAGCTCGCCACCGATCCCGCATTGGTATGGTGACCGGCGGGATTCAAAACGACGGTCACCCATACCCAACCCCTGGGAACATCCAAAGTGCAGAATACTTGCTAGCTCAGGACTACTCATGATTTCGGTTGTGGAAAATGCATCTTTATTTACAAATATTTCTGTTGTAATTCTCAGGCATGAGTTTGTCGATGCCTATGTGGACTACATCTTCAATCGCTCGGTGGCTTCCTTATTTAATGCGTTTCATGCAGGCTTCCATAAAGTGTGTGGAGGCAATGTTCTAGAGCTCTTCCAGCCAAATGAACTACAGGCCATGGTTATTGGCAACACCAACTATGACTGGAAGGAGCTAGAAAAGGTGAGCAAACCCAAATACTTTCATTGTTCCGTGGTAATTTTGGAGATTCCAGACACTGAACACCATATTTCGGCCAATAGGGAGTGAGGAGTGTGTGACATTATGATTTGTATTATGGATGTGGTTCTTTTGTAAATAAGCAAAAATTTAGTGTTACAAATATTCTTATAATAGTTGAAGGAGAAGAGAAACCGGAATTATACGTGTTGTGTAGCGCTTTACTGCTTTAAAATAATGCCTAACCTACTGTACAGTACAAAATATTAAATAGCAGTGAATCACAGACTCACAAGATCATAAACTTTAACTAGAGGTGACAATTGGATTCCACCATGTTTTCATGCATAGCAGATGCATTTCACACAATGGGGCAGATGTATTAACCTGGAGAAGGCATAAGAATGTTATAAACCAGTGATAAATGCAAGGTGATAAACGCACCAGCCAATCAGCTCCAATATGTAAATGCAGAGTTAGGAGTTGATTGCCTGGTGCGTTTATCACCTTGCATTTATCACTGGTTTATCACTTCCTTATGCCTTCTCCAGGTTAATACATCTGCCCCAATGTGTTCTTTTTCGATGGCTCATATGGGACCACTTAAGCAGCTCTTTATATAGCTGATCAGTAATGCCCATTAATAATTATAATCTGGTTAGACTGCCCATGCATTGGCCAAAACTGCATGGAAGATTCAGTGTCCAACTTGCTCATACACGTACCGGTGAGTGGCCAGATTACTTTCTCGATCACTCAAGCCTATTAATGAGATTGAAAATTGCCTCAAACCAAGACTAATAGCAGTTGCCATCTGATAACATTTAATAACATGTCCGATAATGATCTGAATGATTTTGATGACATTATTATCAGGCACTGCAGACATCTTGAGGCAGGGGCGTAATCAGAACTTTGTGTGCGCCATAACAACATATTGATGTGGCCCCTGTCCCAGTGCTTCTATAGAGATACCTTTCTGCAGGAGAGTAGTGCCTTAGTTAACGTTATGCCCAATAATAGTGCCCTAGTTTATTTTCTGAACCAGTGTAGTGCCTTAGTTAATGTAATGCCCCATAGTAGTGCCCTAGTTTATTTGCTCAACCATTGTAGTGCCATAGTTTATTTTATGCACCATAGTAGTGCCCTAATTCACGTTATGTCACATTCTTTAGATTGTAAGCTCTCACGAGTAGGGCCCTCTTCCCTCATGTGATTATCCTTTTCTTACTTTAATAATCCTCAACTGCCCAAATCCTGTAGTTCTCGGCCACCATGATACTTATCTCAGTGTCGTTTACTGATGTAGTTATGCTTAGTTACCCTCTACTTGTCCGATATTGTCTTCAACTGTAAGTCATTGTTTTCCTGTTTTGATTATGTGCATGTGTACTCTGTAATTGGGTGCTGCGGAACCCTTGTGGCGCCATGTAAATAAAGGATAATAATAATAATAATTGTATGGCTGCCAGTACACATTATGCAACACCGAACCCCCAATTCACATAATATGTGACAAAATTACATTTAGTGTCCCCAGTTAATATTATGTAACATTATAATATCCTCCAGTTCATTTTAAATCACATTACAATGAGCAGGTCCAGTGGCATACCCACATATATTGCAGGCACCCAAGCAAAAGTTTGTAAGGGCCCCTATCGACTATCCAGTGGTGTAAACCTAAATATAACACATGTAAGTTTAAAAGGGAAGGTGGACACTTCTCCATTCTGGACCCCATAGCAGCTGCACTCCCTGCACCTAAAGGTAATTCTGTTGTCTGTAATGAAATTATTAAATATATTTAGAATATTCATGTGGATATTAACTTTAAATTAGAAATCTATAAATATTAATGAAACCTAATGGATAAGAATACTGGTACAGGTTGAGTATCCCATATCCAAATATTCCGAAATACAGACTTTTTTTTTTTTAAATTCAATAAGTTTTTATTGGTTTTTACAATGCTTTAACATTTAAACAATGCCTAGGGCAGCTATAACAAACATAGCTCACTAGACTTAAACACTTATACAAATAGAAAGTAATAAAACAACATGCTTACGGTATTTCATCAATAGCATAGTGTGACGTGGTGTTATGTACCTCATTCGAAGTCATAAATAGCAACAGAGCAGTGATGACCCGGATTTTCTAAATATTATACACACATCTTATTATCTTTTGTCATGTCAGTATCGTGCCTTAGAATCTTTGAATCCGGCTGGCCATGGGCCACCCACCCCAGGGATCCTGCACAGAGAACACCCATATCGGTTAGTTAAATAAATCTAGGGATCAGCATTATTCATCCGTGAAGCGAAATAGCGAGAGCTCAACCACTTTCCCCATATAGCAATAAACTTTTTTTCCGCATTCCTGGCCAGATATACACATTTTTCATGTATAACAGAGGCATTAACCAGAGCAATCCAGGATTGTGGTGCTGGGGCTTCATTAGCCATCCACAGTCTGGCTATGCAAACCTTGGCCAGAGCACAGAGGTTTACAACATAGCGTCGACTGGGTGGATCTAGAGCCTCCTCATCTATAGTTGCCAATATACAAGATATAGGTGTAAGTACGGTAGAGGGGATACCCGTAGCCGCTATGGCACGTATAACCGCCTCCCAAAAGATTGACACCAAGGGGCATACCCATATCATGTGCCAAAAGTCTGCTCCCAGACTGCCACACTTGGGACATTTTGAACTATGGGATCCCCCTATATGTGACAATCTCAGAGGTGACATGTATACTCTGTGGAGCACGAACAACTGAATTTGTTGATATCTAACAGACGATGTTGAAAGCCGGCTCGATCCCAAAGCACCCTCCCACATATCATCCGATACTGGACCTAGATCAGTTTCCCACTTGGTCCTGAGGGCGCCAAGGGGGTCTATATGGTGCATTTGGAGTAAACAGCCATATATTTTGGAGACTAAATGACTGGATCCCACCGTCTGCAACAGCAATTTGACCGGGGAATCAGTGAGTGCCGGCGGGCCATCGGGGAATTGGGCAGTCATAGCATGTCGTAATTGAAGGAATCGAAAAAAATACGCTGAAGGGACATTGAATTCCTGTTGAATCTGCTGAAAGGATTTAAAAAACCCGCCAGTGTATAATTGTCCCAGTGAAGTTATTCCCCACGGTTCCCACACCTCCCTGACTTGAAGCTGACACAACTCCGGCAATCCGTATTTATTGTCCAGCGGAGTGTCAGGGTCAATGCCCTGCCCTGCAATATCCGGTGTGCCTGTCTCCAAATAGTGATATATTGTTTAATAAGTGGTAGTGCCGACCCCTTGACGCCTCCACAGAGAAGTAGTCTCAGTGGGGAGCCACCGGGATACTCCTGCAGCACCGTCTGCGAGTGCAGACTTGAGGTGTCAGAATCATTAACCCATTCCCATAGATGTGCTAATTGTGCTGCAAAGTAATAAAAACGAAAGTTGGGAAGAGCCAGCCCCCCTGACGTTTTGGGCCTGGTCAGAGTAGTAAGTTTCAACCGTGCCCGTTTACTAGCCCAGACCAAAGAGGACATCAAAACATCTATCTGTTTGAAAGTTTTCTGGGGGATATATATTGGGGATTCTTGTAGTATGTACAGGAGTTTGGGCTGAAAAACCATTTTCACCAAGTTAACCCTCCCTGTAACTGTCAGGGGCAGTTTCCCCCAGACTTTCACTTTATTGCGGAGATAAGATATTTGCGGTGTAATATTAAGAGAAGTAAATTTATGAGGGTCATTGGATACCCAAATGCCCAGATATTTAAAGAAATTCACCCACCTTAGAGGAAGAGCAACCATTGGGGAGGCCGGGACCTCGCCCTGTAGCGGTATAATGGAGGATTTCTCCCAATTTATCAGGAGCCCGGAGTAACCTCCGAACTTATTAATAATATCTAAAATCTTAGGCATAGACTCAGCATAGCGATCCACAAATAGCAGGATGTCATCGGCATATAAGGCTATTTTCTCCTCTCTGGTGCCCACTGTATAGCCAGCAATCTCAGGGTTCGCTCGCAGAAGACAAGCAAGGGGTTCAATGGCCATCGCAAACAGGGTAGGGGACAATGGGCATCCCTGACGAGTACCTCTAGCTAATGGAAAGGAGTGCGACACAAAGCCATTAACCGCCACCCTAGCCAGTGGAGAGGAGTACATCAAACGGACAAATTTGATAAAACTGGGGCCTATACCAAACTTGCGCATGATACTCCACAAATATTCCCATTCCACGGAATCAAAGGCCTTAGCGGCGTCCAATGAAACTACTATGGATGAGGTTGCCTCACGGGAGACCTGGAGATGGGTAAATAATCGTCTGAGATTAATGGATGTTGATTTATTGGGCATAAATCCCGTCTGATCTGGGTGTATGAGCTGCGTAATGACCTGATTTAATCTACATGCTAGGATTTTGGCCAGAATTTTAATGTCGGTCGGAAGAAGGGAGATAGGTCTGTAAGACTCAACTTTCCTATGGTCCTTATCGGGCTTCGGAAGGACAATAATCAATGCCTCCGCCATAGATAATGGGAGGGATTCCTGTGTAAATATCTGATTATATAACTCAAGTAATTGGGGGACAAAAAAATCTAAATGGCGTTTATATAACTCAGACGGTATGCCGTCGAGCCCCGAAGCCTTCCCATTGGGGGCAGCGTTGATCGCAGTCGCAATCTCCTCCGGTGAAATAGGTGCCTCTAGGAAGTCACGTGCCTCACAAGTCAGCAAGGGGAGCTGTATAGTCTGTAAATATTCTTCCAATTGCATCGGGGTACAGTCTAATTTAGAACTATATAACCTCCTATCGTACGACACGAATTCCGACGCAATCTGTGGGGTCTGCAGTAAAGTGGTACCGTCTGAGGCCTCTATTTCAACCACGGTATTAGCGGACCTCTTACTCCGTGCCAGGGAGGCCAAATATGAACCTGGCCTATCCCCGGAGGCGTGAGAGGAGAAGAGAAGTCTATGCTGAGTCTTTTCCATTAGATATTCCCTCCATTCCCCCTGAGCTGACAACCATGCAGATTTGGAACTATCCAAGCAATCCTGTAAATATTGTGCCTCTGCAGCAACACTTATGGTCTCTAGTTCGGACTCCCGGTGCCTGAAAAATGTTTTTAAATTAGCCACTCGTTTAATTAGGGTTCCCCGCAAAAAGGCCTTGAACGCATCCCATAAATTAGAGATAGGCTGCCCAACCTTGTTTATCTCGAAAAATTCCCGCCACGCGGCCACCAGATCGGAGCCATCTCCCATATGTACTAGCCAGAACGGATTGAACTTCCACACTGTCTGGCCTCTAGAGCAATTAAAGTCCAGGATCAATGTTAAAGGGGAGTGATCCGATATACCCCATGTCTCATATTTGCTATCCCGGACCCTAGGAATCAGATCGCTCGAGAGAAGGGCCAGGTCAATCCTAGAGAACGAGGAGTGGGAGTGTGAGAAACATGAATATTGTTTAACAGATGGATGTCTCAGTCTCCAGGGATCAACCAGGCCCAGCCCCGACACGACATCAGCAAAATCATTTCTACCGGAGTGTGGACCGGAGGGATTAGCTGAGAATCTATCCATCGCTTTATCCAACACATTGTTAAAATCTCCCACACAAACCACGGGTGTTCCCGGTGACAAGGCCGTAAACCCTGCAACCTTTTTCAGGACATCGGAGGAGTACGGGGGAGGCACATACACGGACAGCAAAAGCAAAGGGGTACAGTGGATCTTACACTTTAAAAAAACATATCTCCCCCATGGGTCCGTTTGTACTGACTCCAGTACAAAGGGAACAGTCCTTTTTACAAGAATAGAGACCCCCCGAGAGGCAGAAGTGTGTGTAGAATGGAATGCCCACCCTACCCAATGCCTTTTAATGGCTAGGGTCTTGCTGCCCACCAGGTGAGTCTCCATAAGACATATCACATCAGCGGCATATTGCTTAATTTGTCGAAGCACCAGAGATCTCTTAATCTTATCATTGAGTCCCCGTACATTCCATGACAACATCCTAAGCCCAGCCATGAGTGGTCGTTTTGGTAATAATAGAGGCTGCAGCCCACAGCCAGCCAGATCCACCCTCTTTGAATATAAGTAAAGGGCACCACCGCTCAATTAATAGATTCGTAAGCCACACACACTCAAATTCTAAGTATCCATACCATAGACAACCGTAGCTATTAACTTCCCCCCTCCCCCCACCCTGTACACTACTCCCAACCTGCAGCATACTTGGATCCCTTAACCTAACACCGGCTCAGACCCAGAGCACACAACCAGTTATACTCTGGGTGGAGCCAATTATATAATGGCCCTAAGATAGAGAGAACAAAACACAAACAAAATATCCCCAGCCATTAGACGAAATTGCCCCCATACAATAGAAAAAGGGGGCAAAACATACAAAGTCACCCCCCGGGACTTAAGAACAAAATATGATTGGGTATATTCGGGCCACTAATATATTCCTCCTCTCCCCCCAGCTCTCCCCTCCCCAGCATCCCAGCAATATGCATATAATGATTGGCCTGCGTGAGAAGAGTAACAGGATAGAAAATAGGGCAGGCAATTATCCCCCCTACCACCCTCACGCCCTCAGGGAGCAGCACTGAGATATTTAAACATTTTTCACATCCTGCATCCCCACAGTATATATGCAGATAATCTTATCCTGTACATAAACTCTCTTGCACCCATAGTCACAGGAATTAATCACGGATCAGCAAGAGCCCGTCTCGCCGGGAAGCGTCTATCCAGCCATACCATCGCCTCTCGAGGAGTCGCAAAAAATTTAGTCTCGCCATCAGCTACCACTCGTAATCGTGATGGAAAGAGCATGGCGTACGGCAAATCAAGTTCCCGGAGTCTCCTCTTAACAGGCAGAAATTGAGCTCTATCTTTCTGCACCTCCACCGCAAAGTCTGGGAAGACCGATATTGGCGACCCGTTCCATTTTAGGGGGCCTTTCGTACGAGCAAGTTTCAGAACAGTATCCCGGTCGCGGAAGTGCAGGAACTTAGCGATGAAGGTACGAGGTGGAGCCCCCGGAGGCAATGGGCGCATCGGAACCCTATGAGCTCGTTCTATGGTGAAATGAGGCGAGAATTCATCGGGACCAAATGCCTTCCGAAGCCATGTTTCTAGAAATTCCTCAGGAGATGAGCCTTCCTCCTTCTCGGGCAAACCAATGAAACGGACATTATTGCGACGTAAGCGTCCCTCCATATCCGTCAGTTTTTTGTGCACATCAGTCATCTGAGACTCCAAAGTATCAGTACGCCGTCCCAGTGGAGTGATAGTATCCTCGACATTGGAGATACGGGTTTCGGCCTCACCCACCCTCTCTCTCACCCGTTGTAGGTCCTGATGGTTAATGGAGAGATCAGACTGCACCTGCCCAATTTTGTCAGCCAAGCGGGCCTCACTAGCTGTCACGGCATCCAACACTCTTTGTAACGCAGCATCAGGCAGTTCAGATGAGGCAGAGCTGTATGCAGGAGAGGGGGGCGAAGACTCAGCTTGCGTAGTTTCCCTCCTCTATTGTTGGGGACTGGGGTTACGGACAAACTTCTCCATTGCGCCCGCCGCCGCGTTTTGTTGGCGGCCTTTCACCATCTTGGACAACACAATGCCACCGTATACGTCCAATTATGTATCAAAGCAATGCAGACCGAGAGAGGAGACGCAGGCACTAGCGCGCCGTGTGAGGGCCAAGAGGCACGGGACAATTATATATATATATATATATAAAAGGACCAGTGTTGTTGATTGTGTTGCTGCGTGTCGGCACTATGGGTTCGGGAGCTGTAATCAGGATCAGGGAGTCAGGCACTTTCCCACCTTAACAGCCAGCACTTTCCTGAGGCAAAGCAATGCAGGTTTTCACTGTAACAGGCACCAGTCTCCAGGCACTTCCAGCAGGGGGGGTGTGGATAGGAACAGAACTGAGCCTGCTGCCAACCCCAAGATGGCGCCCGGGATACCCCACAGTCAGCACAGCTGGTAGTATACCCTTAGGGGTGCAAGGGCTCCTGTATTAGGCAGCGGGAGGTGCCCTCCAGTCAGTGCTCAGGCCTTTCCAAGTTACGTCCAGAGCTGTCAGGAGCGGGCAGCGGAGCTCCGTGTGCGCGCCCGCCAACCGCAAGATGGCGCCCGGTGGCTTTTCGTTACAGCACGGCCGCGACAAGCGCCCTGGTCATCTGGCGGGGAAGAGGAGCAGACTGAGGCGCTGTTCGGGTGGCGGGGCCCCCGCGCTAGCCGCTCACCGGCCGCGGGGTATGTCAGGCAAGCCGGGTGGGAGGCGTATGGTGAAGTTCCCCTGCAGCACTATTCAAGATGGCGCCGGCTGCATGCAGATCTGGAACAGCTCAGCCCTTCCAACGGTCTCAGCAGGGACACCGGGCACTGTATCCTCCCAAAACGAGGTCCAGAACGGGCAGCAGATGATGAGGTATCCGTACAGGGCCACTTGTGCAGTCACTCAGGGGGTGCAGGATATATTCAGGACGTAGTCGGCTGGGGAGCTAGGAGAACACGTCCTACTCCATATCCCGTCAGGCCACGCCCGCCCCCCCCCCCCCCCCCCCCCGAAATACAGACTTTTTTGAGTGAGACTGAGATAGTGAAACCTTTGTTTCTCTAACGTACTAGTGGATGCTGGGGACTCCGTAAGGACCATGGAGAATAGACGGGCTCCGCAGGAGACTGGGCACTCTAAGAAAGATTTAGTACTACTGGTGTGCACTGGCTCCTCCCTCTATGCCCCTCCTCCAGACCTCAGTTAGAATCTGTGCCCGGAAGGAGCTGGGTGCATTCTAGTGAGCTCTCCTGAGCTTGCTATTAAGAAAGTATTTTAGTTAGGTTTTTTATTTTCAGAGAGCTTCTGCTGGCAACAGACTCTCTGCTACGTGGGACTGAGGGGAGAGAAGCAAACCTACTAACTGCGGCTAGGTTGCGCTTCTTAGGCTACTGGACACCATTAGCTCCAGAGGGATCGAACACAGGAACTTAACCTTGGTCGTCCGTTCCCGGAGCCGCGCCGCCGTCCCCCTCGCAGAGCCAGAAGACAGAAGCCGGCGGGTTGAAGCAAGAAGACGTCAAAATCGGCGGCAGAAGACTCCACACACACTCCACACACACTACTGAGCCTCATTTTGACTTGTTTTTAGGACATTACATCAAAGTTAGATCAGCATGTAGTGTGTGTTTCCACTTTAATTTTGAGGGTGACTCCAAATGCAGACCTCCATGGGTTAATAAATTTGATTTCCATTGATAATTTTTGTGTGATTTTGTTGTCGGCACATTCAACTATGTAAAGAACAAAGTATTTAATAAGAATATTTAATTCATTCAGATCTAGGATGTGTTATTTTAGTGTTCCCTTTATTTTTTTGAGCAGTGTATATATGTGTGTAATAAATATATATATATATATATATATATATATATATATATATATATATATAACCTCCACAAGGGTAAAGGGCTTCTTATGTGAGGGGGGGAATGTAGGTAGACATTTTGTGGGGCTACGGATAAAGAAAAAAAGAGAAGATAGCCCGTACATTGATAAATATACGTAAAATCACACACCTGTACACATACATGCTGTCCCATACCTAAACACATACACGCAAGCATACATTCACTCACATATAGTCACGCACCTGTATACACAGTCACACATGTATACATACATGCACACATATATGTACACACACACATATTCATGTACAGTCACACACATGCTCAGATTCATACAGACACACATATATAGTAGTCACACACACATACAGTGCCCCTTCCCTTTGTCACACTCACTGTTTAGGGTCTTCTGCTGCTACACAGTGAGCTTCTGTCTCCCATGTTGCTGGCTGGACTGCCGCTGTGTACAGTGCCATGTAGCCCCGCCCCCTTTCGGCTAAATCTTCTTCTTCAGCTCAGCACTGCTGTGACGATTAAAGGCAGCTGGGGAGTTAGCTTGTTCCCTGTGCCCCCTCTTTATCCAGCTCTGCCGGGGCGGGCACAACGTGCGAGTGCATAGAAGAAAGTGAAAGTAAACTACAGCTCCCGCAGCAAGGGCTGCTGGGAGCTGTAGTTTATTTTCAGTTTATTCACAGCAATGCTTTGTGCCCGGCCTGTTAGGCAGACGCAGCAGC